>NC_057805.1:298088213-298182360 GCF_018294505.1 Triticum aestivum | reverse complement strand
ATGGCACCATTCCGGCCTCCTCGCTGCCCGCCTGCGTCGCTGCCGTGGGCGCCGGCGTTTGCCCCTGGCCTCGCCCCGCTGCACCGCGGTGGCCTTGCCCCACTGCGTCCAATCGGGCACTCAAACGCGCCCGTAACCCGTCGCCCGCAACTGCCGAACCCGCTATGGCCCCCTGGCCCAATGACATGTGGGGCCCAGCCCTTGGAACATTTTAAAAGACAAAAAGATTAAAAGAAAATAATAAAAACAAAAATGAATTTTAATTAATTAATTAACTAAATTAATTAACTTAATTAATCCTGATTAGATTAACCTAATCACTAATTAAAATAATTGATCTGTTTTAGTTAAACTCAGTCAATGATAGTGGGACCCACGTGTCAACTTGACCAGTCAACGGTCAAAGTTGACAGCTGATGTCATGCTGACATCATAAATGCAATTTCGTATTAAAATAATCTGTTAATTCTAGAAAATGATTTAAAACTTTAAAAATTAATATAAAATAATCCGTAGCTCGGATGAAAATACTTTGTACATGAAAGTTGCTCAGAATGACGAGACGAATCCGAATACGCAGCCCGGTCGCCCGCCACACATCCCTAGGATAGCGAACACGGAACTTTCCCCCTCCGGTTCATCTGTCCGAAAACGCGAAACACCGGGGATACTTTCCCGGATGTTTCCCCCCTTCGCCGGGATCACCTCCTACCGCGTTAGGGCACACCTAGCACCGTTGTTCACTTTGTCATGCATCGTCATGCATCTGTTTGCAATGTATATACTGTTTCTTCCCCCTCTTCTTCTCCGGTAGACCCCAAGAGCGATGTCGATGCCCCTGAGTACGACTACGTCGATGACGACCCCTCCTTCTTGCCAAAGCAACCAGGCAAGCCCCCCTTGATCACCAGATATCGCCTATTCCTTCTCTCTACTGCTTGCATTAGAGTAGTGTAGCATGTTACTGCTTTCGGTTAATCCTATTCTGCTGCATAGCCTGTCATTGTTGCTACAGTTGTTACCCTTACCTGCAATCCTAAATGCTTAGTATAGGATGCTAGTATTCCATCAGTGGCCCTACATTCTTGTCCGTCTGCCATGCTATACTACCGGGCCGTGATCACTCGGGAAGTGATCACGGGTATATGCCTGTATACATTATATGATACATGTGGTGACTAAAGTCGGGTCGGCTCGTAGAGTACCCGCAAGTGATTCCGATGTGGGGGCTGAAAGGACAGGTGGCTCCATCCCGGTAGTGGTGGGCCTGGGTTCCTGACGGCCCCCGACTGTTACTTTGTGGCGGAGCGACAAGGCAGGTTGAGACCACCTAGGAGAGAGGTGGGCCTGGCCCTGGTCGGCGTCTGCGGTTACTTCAAAATAACACGCTTAACGAGATCTTGATATTTGATCTGAGTCTGGCCACTGGCCTGTACGCACTAACCAACTATGCGGGAATAGTTATGGGCAATCGACGTCGTGGTATCAGCCGAAGCCTTCTTGACGTCAGCGACTAAGCGGCGGGCGTCGGGTTGGACCGCGTAACGCAACTTCCTTTGTAATGAAGGTTGCTAGGTCGGCTCACCGGCCGCCCTCGCAACGTGCAAGTGTGCAATGGGTGATGGGCCCAGACCCCTGTGCGCATAGGATTTAGACCGGCGTGCTGACCTCTCTGTTGTGCCTAGGTGGGGCTGCGACATGTTGATCTTTCGAGGCCGGGCATGACCCAGGAAAGTGTGTCCGGCCAGAGGGATTGAGCGTGTTGGGTAATGTGGTGCACCCCTACAGGGAAGTTTATCTATTCGAATAGCCGTGATCCTCGGTAACAGGACGACGCGGAGTTGTACCTTGACCTTATGACAACTTGAACCGGATACTTAATAAAACACACCCTTCCAAGTGCCAGATATAACCCGGTTATCGCTCTCACACAGGGCAACGAGGGGAGGATCGCCGGGTAGGATTATGCTATACGATGATACTTTGTGAACTTACCATCTACTCTCTTCTACATGCTGCAAGATGGAGGCTGCCAGAAGCGTAGTCTTCGACAGGACTAGCCATCCCCCTCTTATTCTGGCATTCTGCAGTTCAGTCCACCGTTCCCCTTTACACTGATACCCATGCATATGTAGTGTAGATCCTTGCTTGCGAGTACTTTGGATGAGTACTGATGGTTGCTTTTCTCCCTTTTCCCCCTTTCCATTCTTCTCGGTTGTCGCAACCAAATGCTGGAGCCCAGGAGTTAGACGCCACCGTCGACGACTACTACTACTACCATGAGGGTGCTTACTACTACCTGGAGGCCGCCGACGACCAGGAGTAGTTTAGGAGGATCCCAGGCAGGAGGCCTGCACCTCTTTCGATCTGTATCCCAGTTTGTGCTAGCCATCTGATGGCACCTTGTTTAACTTATGTCTGTACTCAGATATTGTTGCTTCCGCTGACTCGTCTATGATTGAGCACTTGTATTCGAGCCCTCGAGGCCCCTGGCTTGTATTATGTGTTGGAAATATGCCCTAGAGGCAATAATAAAATACTTATTATTATATTTCCTTGTTCATGATAATTGTCTATTGTTCATGCTATAATTGTGTTATCCGAAAATCGTAATACATGTGTGAATACATAGACCACAACATGTCCCTAGTGAGCCTCTAGTTGACTAGCTCGTTGATCAACAGATAGTCATGGTTTCCTGACTATGGACATTGGATGTCATTGATAACGGGATCACATCATTAGGAGAATGATGTGATGGACAAGACCCAATCCTAAGCATAGCACAAGATCGTGTAGTTCGTTTGCTAGAGCTTTTCCAAATGTCAAGTATCATTTCCTTAGACCATGATATTGTGCAACTCCCGGATACCATAGGAGTGCTTTGGGTGTGCCAAACGTCACAACGTAACTGGGTGGCTATAAAGGTGCACTACGGGTATCTCCGAAAGTGTCTGTTGGGTTGGCACGAATCGAGACTCGGATTTGTCACTCCGTATGACGGAGAGGTATCTCTGGGCCCACTCGGTAATGCATCATCATAATGAGCTCAATGTGACCAAGTGTTTGGTCACGGGATCATGCATTACGGTACGAGTAAAGTGACTTGCCGGTAACGAGATTGAACAAGGTATTGGGATACCGACGATCGAATCTCGGGCAAGTAACGTACCGATTGACAAAGGGAATTGTATACGGGATTGATTGAATCCTCGACATCGTGGTTCATCCGATGAGATCATCGTGGAACATGTGGGAGCCAACATGGGTATCTAGATCCCGCTGTTGGTTATTGACCGGAGAGTCGTCTCGGTCATGTCTGCATGTCTCCCGAACTCGTAGGGTCTGCACACTTAAGGTTCGGTGACGCTAGGGTTGTAGAGATACTAGTATGCGGTAACCCGAAAGTTGTTCGGAGTCCCGGATGAGATCCCGGACGTCATGAGGAGTTCCGGAATGGTCCGGAGGTGAAGAATTATATATAGGAAGTCCAGTTTTGGCCACCGGGAAAGTTTCGGGGGTCACCGGTATTGTACCGGGACCACCGGAAGGGTCCCGGGGGTCCACCGGGTGGGGCCACCTATCCCGGAGGGCCCCATGGGATGAAGTGGGGAAGGGAACCAGCCCCTGGTGGGCTGGTGCGCCCCCCTTGGGCCTCCCCTGCGCCTAGGGTTGGAAACCTTAGGGGTGGGGGGCGCCCCACTTGACTTGGGGGGCAAGTCCCCCCCTTGGCCGCCGCCCCCCTTGGAGATGGGATCTCCTAGGGCCGGCGCCCCCCCAGGGGCCCTATATATAGAGGGGGGAAGGGAGGGCAGCCGCACCCAAGCCCTGGCGCCTCCCTCTCCCTCCCGTGACACATCTCCCTCCTCCCGCGGCGCTTGGCGAAGCCCTGTTAGAATCCCGCTACTTCCACCACCACGCCGTCGTGCTGCTGGATCTCCATCAACCTCTCCTCCCCCCTTGCTGGATCAAGAAGGAGGAGATGTCGCTGCTCCGTACGTGTGTTGAACGCGGATGTGCCGTCCGTTCGGCGCTAGGATCATCGGTGATTTGGATCACGACGAGTACGACTCCATCAACCCCGTTCACTTGAACGCTTCCGCTCGTGATCTACAAGGGTATGTAGATGCACTCCTCTCTATCGTTGCTAGATGACTCCATAGATTGATCTTGGTGATGCGTAGAATTTTTTTAATTTCTGCAACGATCCCCAACAGTGGCATCATGAGCCAGGTCTATGCGTAGTTTCTATGCACGAGTAGAACACAAACTTGTTGTGGGTGTAGATGTTGTCAATTTTCTTGCCACTACTAGTCTTATCTTGTTTCGGCGGCATCGTGGGATGAAGCGGCCCGAACCGACCTTACACATACGCTTACGTGAGACAGGTTCCACCGACTGACATGCACTAGTTGCATAAGGTGGCTAGCAGGTGTCTGTCTCTCCCACTTTAGTCGGAACGGATTCGATGAAAAGGGTCCTTATGAAGGGTAAATAGAAATTGGCATATCACATTGTGGTTTTGGCGTAGGTAAGAAACGTTCTTGCTAAGAAACCTATAGCAGCCACGTAAAACTTGCAACAACAATTAGAGGACGTCTAACTTGTTTTTGCAGCATATGCCTTGTGATGTGATATGGCCAAAAGGATGTGATGAATGAAATATATGTGATGTATGAGATTGATCATGTTCTTGTAATAGGAATCACGACTTGCATGTCGATGAGTATGACAACCGACAGGAGCCATAGGAGTTGTCTTTATTTTTGTATGACCTGCGTGTCATTGAACAACGCCATGTAAATTACTTTACTTTATTGCTAAACACGTTAGCCATAGAAGTAGAAGTAATCGTTGGCGTGACAACTTCATGAAGACACGATGATGGAGATCATGATGATGGAGATCATGGTGTCATGCCGGTGACGAAGATGATCATGGCGCCCCGAAGATGGAGATCAAAAGGAGCAAAATGATATCGGCCATATCATGTCACTATTTGATTGCATGTGATGTTTATCATGTTTTACATCTTATTTGCTTAGAACGACGGTAGCTTAAATAAGATGATCCCTCGCAATAATTTCAAGAAAGTGTTCCCCCTAACTGTGCACCGTTGCGAAGGTTCGTTGTTTCGAAGCACCACGTGATGATCGGGTGTGATAGATTCTAACGTTCGAATACAACGGGTGCAAGCCAGATTTACACACGCAATACACTTAGGTTGACTTGACGAGCCTAGCATGTACAGACATGGCCTCGGAACACGGAAGACCGAAAGGTCGAGCATGAGTCATATAGAAGATACGATCAACATGAAGATGTTCACCGATGTTGACTAGTCCGTCTCACGTGATGATCGGACACGGCCTAGTTGACCCGGATCATGTTTCACTTAGATGACTAGAGGGATGTCTATCTGAGTGGGAGTTCATTGAATAATTTGATTAGATGAACTTAATTATCATGAACTTAGTCTAAAATCTTTACAATATGTCTTGTAGATCAAATGGCCCACGCTAATGTTGCCCTCAACTTCAACGCGTTCCTAGAGAAAACCAAGCTGAAAGATGATGGCAGCAACTATACGGACTGGGTCCGGAACCTGAGGATCATCCTCATAGCTGCCAAGAAAGATTATGTCCTAGAAGCACCACTAGGTGACGCACCCATCCCAGAGAACCAAGACGTTATGAACGCTTGGCAGCAGCGTGCTGATGATTACTCCCTCGTTCAGTGCGGCATGCTTTACAGCTTAGAACCGGGGCTCCAAAAGCGTTTTGAGCAACACGGAGCATATGAGATGTTCGAAGAGCTGAAAATGGTTTTCCAAGCTCATGCCCGGGTCGAGAGATATGAAGTCTCCGACAAGTTCTTCAGTTGTAAGATGGAGGAAAATAGTTCTGTCAGTGAGCACATACTCAAAATGTCTGGGTTACACAACCGCTTGTCTCAGCTGGTTGTTAATCTCCCGGATGACGCGGTCATTGACAGAATCCTTCAGTCGCTTCCACCGAGCTACAAGAGTTTTGTGATGAACTTCAATATGCAGGGGATGGAAAAGACCATTCCTGAGGTATATTCAATGCTGAAATCAGCGGAGGTGGAGATCAGAAAGGAACATCAAGTGTTGATGGTGAATAAAACCACTAAGTTCAAGAAAGGCAAGGGTAAGAAGAACTTCAAGAAGGACGGCAAGGGAGTTGCCGCGCCCGGTAAGCCAGTTGCCGGGAAGAAGCCAAAGAATGGACCCAAGCCTGAGACTGAGTGCTTTTATTGCAAGGGAAGTGGTCACTGGAAGCGGAACTGTGCCAAGTACTTAGCGGACAAGAAGGCCGGCAACACCAAAGGTATATGTGATATACATGTTATTGATGTGTACCTTACCAGCACTCGTAGTAGCTCCTGGGAATTTGATACCGGTGCGGTTGCTCATATTTGTAACTCAAAGCAGGAGATGCGGAATAAACGGAGACTGGCAAAGGACGAGGTGACGATGCGTGTCGGGAATGGTTCCAAGGTCAATGTGATCGCCGTCGGCACGCTACCTCTACATTTACCTACGGGATTAGTTTTAAACCTCAATAATTGTTATTTAGTGCCAGCTTTGAGCATGAACATTGTATCAGGACCTCGTTTAATTCGAGATGGCTACTCATTTAAATCCGAGAATAATGGTTGTTCTATTTATATGAGAGATATGTTTTATGGTCATGCCCCGCTGGTTAATGGTTTATTCTTAATGAATCTCGAACGTAGTGTTACACATATTCATAGTGTGAGTACCAAAAGATGTAAGGTTGATAATGATAGTCCCACATACTTGTGGCACTGCCGTCTTGGTCACATTGGTGTCAAGCGCATGAAGAAGCTCCATGCCGATGGACTTTTAGAGTCTCTTGATTATGAATCATTTGACACGTGCGAACCATGCCTCATGGGTAAGATGACCAAGACTCCGTTCTCCGGAACAATGGAGCGAGCAACCAACTTATTGGAAATCATACATACTGATGTGTGCGGTCCAATGAGTGTTGAGGCTCGCGGTGGCTATCGTTATGTTCTCACTCTCACTGATGACTTGAGTAGATATGGGTATGTCTACCTAATGAAACACAAGTCTGAGACCTTTGAAAGGTTCAAGGAATTTCAGAGTGAGGTTGAGAATCAACGTGACAGGAAAATAAAATTCTTACGATCAGATCGTGGAGGAGAATATTTGAGTCACGAATTTGGCACACACTTAAGGAAATGTGTAATAGTGTCACAACTCACGCCGCCTGGAACACCTCGGCAAAATGGTGTGTCCGAACGTCGTAATCGCACTCTATTGGATATGGTGCGATCTATGATGTCTCTTACCGATCTACCGCTCTCATTTCGGGGCTATGCTTTAGAGACTGCCGCATTCACTTTAAATAGGGCTCCGTCGAAATCCGTTGAGACGACACCGTATGAATTATGGTTTGGGAAGAAACCTAAGCTGTCATTTCTAAAAGTTTGGGGATGCGATGCTTATGTCAAGAAACTTCAACCTGAAAAGCTCGAACCCAAGTCGGAAAAATGCGTCTTCATAGGATACCCTAAGGAAACCATTGGGTATACCTTCTACCTCAGATCGGAAGGCAAGATCTTTGTTGAAGAACGGGTCCTTTCTGGAGAAAGAGTTTCTCTCGAAAGAAGTAAGTGGGAGGAAAGTGGAACTTGATGAAGTACTACCTCTTGAACCGGAAAGTAGCGCAGCTCAGGAAGATGTTCATGTGGTGCCTGCACTGACTAGAGAGGAAGCTAATGATGATGATGAAGGTACTTCGGATCAAGTAACTATTGAACTTCGTAGGTCCACGAGGACACGTTCCACACCAGAGTGGTATGGCAACCCTGTCCTGGAAATCATGTTGTTAGACAACGGTGAACCTTTGAACTATGAAGAAGCAATGGCGGGCCCAGATTCCAACAAATGGCTTGAAGCCATGCAATCCGAGATAGGATCCATGTATGAAAACAAAGTGTGGACTTTGACAGACTTGCCCGATGATCGGCGAGCGATAGAAGACAAATGGATCTTTAAGAAGAAGACGGACGCGGATGGTAATGTTACCATCTATAAAGCTCGACTTGTCGCTAAGGGTTATCGACAAGTTCAAGGGGTTGACTACAATGAGACTTTCTCACCCGTAGCGAAGCTGAAGTTCGTCCGAATCATGTTAGCAATTGCCGCATACTATGATTATGAGATATGGCAGATGGACGTCAAAACGGCATTCCTTAACGGCTTTCTTAAGGAAGAATTGTATATGATGCAACCGGAAGGTCTTGTCGATCCTAAGAATGCTAACAAGGTATGCAAGCTCCAGCGCTCCATCTATGGGCTGGTGCAAGCATCTCGGAGTTGGAACATTCGATTTGATGAGATGATCAAAGCGTTTGGGTTTACACAGACTTATGGAGAAGCCTGTGTTTACAAGAAAGTGAGTGGGAGCTCTGTAGCATTTCTCATATTATATGTGGATGACATACTGTTGATGGGAAATGATGTAGAATTCTTGGGAAGCATAAAGGCCTACTTGAACAAGTGTTTTTCAATGAAGGACCTTGGAGAAGCTGCTTATATATTAGGCATCAAGATCTATAGAGATAGATCAAGAGGCCTCATTGGTCTTTCACAAAGTACGTACCTTGACAAGATATTGAAGAAGTTCAATATGGATCAGTCCAAGAAGGGGTTCTTGCCTGTATTGCAAGGTGTGCAATTGATCACAGCTCAATGCCCGACCACGGCAGAAGATAGAGAAAAGATGAGTGTCATCCCCTATGCCTCGGCCATAGGGTCTATTATGTATGCCATGTTGTGTACCAGACTTGATGTAAATCTTGTCGTAAGTTTGGTAGGAAGGTACCAAAGTAATCCCGGCATGGAACACTGGACAGCGGTCAAGAATATCCTGAAGTACCTGAAGAGGACTAAGGATATGTTTCTCGTTTATGGAGGTGACGAAGAGCTCGTCGTAAAGGGTTACGTCGATGCTAGCTTCGACACAGATCTGGATGACTCTAAGTCACAAACCGGATACGTGTATATTTTGAATGGTGGGGCAGTAAGCTGGTGCAGTTGCAAGCAAAGCATTGTGGCGGGATCTACATGTGAAGCGGAATACATGGCGGCCTCAGAGGCAGCACAAGAAGCAATCTGGGTGAAGGAGTTCATTACCGACCTAGGAGTTATTCCCAATGCGTCGGGCCCGATGACTCTCTTCTGTGACAACACTGGAGCTATTGCCCTTGCCAAGGAGCCCAGGTTTCACAGGAAGACCAGGCATATCAAGCGTCGCTTCAACTCCATTCGTGAAAATGTTCAAAATGGAGACATAGATATTTGTAAAGTACATACGGACCTGAATGTAGCAGATCCGTTGACTAAACCTCTCCCTAGAGGAAAACATGATCAACACCAGAACTCTATGGGTGTTCGATTCATCACAATGTAACTAGATTATTGACTCTAGTGCAAGTGGGAGACTGTTGGAAATATGCCCTAGAGGCAATAATAAAATGGTTATTATTATATTTCCTTGTTCATGATAATTGTCTATTGTTCATGCTATAATTGTGTTATCCGGAAATCGTAATACATGTGTGAATACATAGACCACAACATGTCCCTAGTGAGCCTCTAGTTGACTAGCTCGTTGATTAACAGATAGTCATGGTTTCCTGACTATGGACATTGGATGTCATTGATAACGGGATCACATCATTAGGAGAATGATGTGATGGACAAGACCCAATCCTAAGCATAGCACAAGATCGTGTAGTTCGTTTGCTAGAGCTTTTCCAAATGTCAAGTATCATTTCCTTAGACCATGATATTGTGCAACTCCCGGATACCATAGGAGTGCTTTGGGTGTGCCAAACGTCACAACGTAACTGGGTGGCTATAATGGTGCACTACGGGTATCTCCGAAAGTGTCTGTTGGGTTGGCACGAATCGAGACTGGGATTTGTCACTCCGTATGACGGAGAGGTATCTCTGGGCCCACTCGGTAACGCATCATCATAATGAGCTCAATGTGACCAAGTGTTTGGTCACGGGATCATGCATTACGGTACGAGTAAAGTGACTTGCCGGTAACGAGATTGAACAAGGTATTGGGATACCGACGATCGAATCTCGGGCAAGTAACGTACTGATTGACAAAGGGAATTGTATACGTGATTGATTGAATCCTCGACATCGTGGTTCATCCGATGAGATTATCGTGGAACATGTGGGAGCCAACATGGGTATCCAGATCCCGCTGTTGGTTATTGACCGGAGAGTCATCTCGGTCATGTCTGCATGTCTCCCGAACCCGTAGGGTCTGCACACTTAAGGTTCGGTGACGCTAGGGTGTAGAGATACTAGTATGCGGTAACCCGAAAATTGTTCGGAGTCCCGGATGAGATCCCGGACGTCACGAGGAGTTCCGAAATGGTCCGGAGGTGAAGAATTATATATAGGAAGTCCAGTTTCGGCCACCGGGAAAGTTTCGGGGGTTACCGGTATTGTACCGGGACCACCGGAAGGGTCCCGGGGGTCCACCGGGTGGGGCCACCTATCCCAGAGGGCCCCATGGGCTGAAGTCGGGAAGGGAACCAGCCCCTGGTGGGCTGGTGCGCCCCCCTTGGGCCTCCCCTGCGCCTAGGGTTGGAAACCTTAGGGGTGGGGCGGCGCCCCACTTGACTTGGGGGGCAAGTCCCCCCCCTTGGCCGCCGCCCCCCTTGGAGATGGGATATCCTAGGGCCGCCCCCCAGGGGCCCTATATATAGAGGGGGGAAGGGAGGGCAGCCACACCCAAGCCCTGGCGCCTCCCTCTCCCTCTCGTGACACATCTCCCTCCTCCCGCAGCGCTTGGCGAAGCCCTGTTGGAATCCCGCTACTTCCACCACCACGCCGTCGTGCTGCTGGATCTCCATCAACCTCTCCTTCCCCCTTGCTGGATCAAGAAGGAGGAGACGTTGCTGCTCCGTACGTGTGTTGAACGCGGAGGTGCCGTCGGCGCTTGGATCATCGGTGATTTGGATCACGACGAGTACGACTCCATCAACCCCGTTCACTTGAACGCTTCCGCTCGCGATCTATAAGGGTATGTAGATGCACTCCTCTCTCTCGTTGCTAGATGACTCCATAGATTGATCTTGGTGATACGTAGAAAATTTCTAATTTCTGCAACGATCCCCAACATTATGATGCTTGTATGACTTATTTATTTTTAGAGTTGTGTTGTGATATCTTCCCGTGAGTCCCTGATCTTGATCGTACACGTTTGCGTGTATGATTAGTGTATGATTGAATCGGGGGCGTCACAAGATGATATCAGAGCCGATTGCCTATAGGAATCCCCCTTCCAAACTCCTTGGCCGAAGTTGAGTCTAGTCATTGCAAAACTTTTACTAACATGGTTGTGTGCCTTACGGGCCCATGTCGTCATTGGGTGGTATTAGGATCTTTTATTCCCCGATGTTTACTCTGGGACTCTAATCTCTCTTCTATTCGGGTTAAATAATTTTGCTAACTCTAACTCTAGGTTCTCGCAATTACTTCCTCCCGGAGAGCCCCTCACTCCAGATGATTGCTTGGTGCACCAAAGGATTCCGAAGATACTCTCTGATGTTCTCTCGAGACTCTTTGCCCGTCGCTTTTGCAATCCCCTACCACCGATACATCCCTATGGATAAATACTTACACCTGTCCTTCTTACTTTCATTCCCAGTTGCTCTTGTTATTACAAGATGCATCGAATTATTTTCGACTTTTAAGAATCTGTTGAGCTACTGCCGTGTAGTTCTTTGCCACATGAATACCCCTACGGATAATTCCTTGCACATAACGAGTATCCGCTCATCACTAGTTCATGTGTTTCACAAGGATCTTCAAAAATACTATTCGATCTTCTAAAAATCCTGAGCAGCTTATTGCTCTTGAAATGCTTGCTTGCATTATGGATCCCATAAGTATAGCAATCTTATTGGCATCCTTTGTCACTATCATTTGAGTCCATTGATTCAATAAGTTGCGAATGCTCGCAATCCTCAATCAGATCCTATGATTCATCCTTCTGTCTCAGACGTCGTTTGAACAGGAGCTGGTTCTCTATCAATCAAATTGTCGTCGATTTTACCCCTAAGTCTACTCAACTTATCCATCCTTAATCAGAGCGTTTGCTTCTGAGCCCTTGATTTGAAAATCACAATTCCTTTGCATTTGAGCTCTGAATTAGTCAGTTGTATCTACAATCCAATGCCTTTGCATTGTTACTTCCTCTGGTTCTGTGCCGATGCTCACATCAGCTCCGTTATGGACCGGCACATCCTTTGTTGGATTTTATCCAACAACGCCCTTCATATTCAATAACCTTGTGAGCCTTCCCTCGGATACATAATGTCTTTGGTAAATTGTATCCTCTGCTTTCTCAACCATTCTCTGCTTTCGAGCTTGTATAAATTACTCCTGAAGTTGTGGTATATGTTTAAGATGCCCCGATGGGTTGAAGCCATGCCTTTTGTAATCTGTGTAAACTCGGAAGCTTCTACGGGTCATACTCTAACGGTGTTATGCCAGATAAAATTTCAGCACTACAATTCCATCAAACGCGAGGAGTGAATGAAAGGTTATGCATTGGGGAAGTGGGAGCCGACCTTGAACTTTGTGTTCATGCCCATGTACACGATGTAGAACTTATCATGGAAGCCGCTCGTAAAAATAATTACCCCCTTGATATAAGTTCATCTTGTATCCGTGGTTTGATCATTTGTGATTGTGGTTCCGACCATAATTTCTTCCTTTGATTCCATTTCTCAGACAAGTTAAAGTGCTTGTCTTCTATAGATCAACACACCACACTCCAACCTTTAATTCGATATACCTACGAGTATTATCCCCCTGGTATCTCGACGATATCATGCCATTGCACTACCTCTTATGAATTGCTGGTGAAGTAGTACCTTTCCCTGTCCTTGTCACTCCACGGGTTCTGGGTTGTCGTCAATCGAGAATGCCGATTAGTGAATCGAATCTGCACTAAAATTCAGTACTTTGTAGTTGAGGAGTTTAATACTCAATCACATCATTCCTAGCCTGTTTGGCTATATCATTGTCGTGATGATTTTAACTGTGCTACCTGGTCCTTATTCCCGGAGCAACACTTTCGACGATGAGCTAAGCTTATGTCAATTTTCCTCGTTATATCATTTCGCTTTGAACAACAAGATTGATTCCGAGTTGGCGTCGTACCCTTGGTTCTAATAACCTTTCGCTTCATCATTCCTTCGATTTGATGTCATCGCCGACCGATTACATCTTCATGAAACCTCTCGACAAATGTGTCGTGATCATCATAAACATTCCGAGTGTTTCCAGGATATCAATCGAATTCATGATAAGAGATATTATCCTTGCCCCCTCGATGATTGTGTTAACATCGACAACATTCTTGCATTTCCGCAACACAAAACTGGTCCACGAATTGTGTTGTACCTTGAGTTCCTTGCAATCCAACTTATCTTATTTCCTACCTTGGAGCATTACCATCTTATATATCAAAAATGTTGTGAGAATTTCACCACCGCTTAAGAATTCTTGATACAAGCGATACATCTCGCCATCTACATTCAGTTCTTGGTCCTCGTGTTGTTTCTAACTGGAATACCGACAATTGGACTGTGATATGTAAAATTCAAAACTTCTAGCAACCCTATTACTTATAAGTTAATGAATTATAGTTTCATTCTTGGGTATTGATTATCGAGTCACCATTCTAACATTAATCATGCTAACTAAGCCCATATCTCGGGTGCACCTTTGAACCAATGTTTAATTGTGTATGTTTCCCTTGAGCATACATCATTATACCATTTGATCTCACACATGTTATCTCCTTGTTCACATTATTGTGGAAATCCATCTTTTTGGATATCTCGATGCTATGTCGCTGAGTCAATCAGCCACCCCCTCATCCTCTCCTTGGTTTAATGATAAACTCTTGTTTCGGAACTCGATTCCATAGTTCATTTCCCGAGAATCTTACAAAGTCATCTCGTCAATTTGTGTTACACCTTTCTTCTCGGGCGTCCTAAGTCTGAGGTATCCTGACACCAATCAGATCTGAATCTCGGTCAGATATGATGGTTGGGACATAGTTCCAAGAGTTATAAGATTGGTCGTTATATGAACCAGTAAGGTGGTGTCATACCTAGCACACCTGGCCGGAGGACCTATTGTTATAGCTTCCTTTTTAGCAAGGTTAACCATTCTTCCATGAGGAAATTGTAAGACTTATTCTATAAGTTGTTCTTGATGGATCCTTTGCGTATT
Source organism: Triticum aestivum (assembly GCF_018294505.1). Classification (NCBI taxonomy): domain Eukaryota; kingdom Viridiplantae; phylum Streptophyta; class Magnoliopsida; order Poales; family Poaceae; genus Triticum; species Triticum aestivum. The sequence continues at coordinate 298,168,007 of NC_057805.1, read as the reverse complement.
CAAAGTCTGATCTTTACCCAATGACCATGTCAATGCTATCTCGAAGCATGTCTTTGGTACTCCGATTTTCAATAAAAACATTTGAAGCACAATGCTAAATTTTCTTTATCAAATTATCCAAACATCGTTGTATGGGTAATGACATGAAATTTCTCTCCCATTTCCTAAAGGGCTTTCTACAATTATATCCTGTCATGGATATCATGCTTTACTTGTCCTTGGGAAGGATATACCCCTGAATTATGTGTTTAAACACATTTTTCCTTTCCATTGTTCTATTTAATCTGATAATCACATATTCCTTTCCATTGTTTTGTTTAACCTTCTTGAGGTTTATATGATCTGAGTAGTAATAAGTCACTGCTTTTGTAAGCACCTCGGTGTACAACTCCGTCAGTAAGACCCTGTTACTACTGTTGATGACATTCCGGTAACAACCTATAGACGAGAACTTTGCCTATTGGTCCGCCTCGTTCAACGAGCAGGAAATGGTTCTCTTCGTCCCTCGCCCTTGGTACCGATGTTGTTGCCGACATAACTGACAAGCTAACCGCTGACTTGCCTTGCTTACATGATCGTGCAAGATGTCAGCACCCTTTTTACCTTCAACCCACATGGTGGGCCCATAACCCACAGGTCCCAGGATCGAAACCTGACTCTCCTGTACACCCCCGGTTTCCAAAGTTATTCCTCGCACTTGACTTCTTATGTAACTCACGGGCCACCTGCCAAGTGATCTATTCTGGTATCAGACGCAATACTTATTCTCGTTGCTCTGAACCCCTTTTCACCTTGTGATTAGGCATCGAACGCTTGCCTATCCGTTTGAAAATTCTCATGGCACCTTCTTACTTTGCTCTCGATATCTTCTTAAGTTTCAATTCGAGAGATACTTATGCTTCTTCCCCAGAGTTAACAGTCTGATGCTCGATCTTGTTAGAATCCGTCCTTATAGAGTTTTCCCTTCTTACCCTTTCGTAAGTACGGTGAAGATCCTGAAGGAAGGACGACAACTTCATCATGATGACCTGAAGCAGAGGAATGAAGACATCAATGTAACGGATCGACCTCTTTGAGAAGAGCAACTATGACCGAGAACAATCGTTAGAATTTCGTAACCAGATCCCTTCCCCCTTATAACCGCTCCTAAATCTCAGGACGAGATTTCTCGTAGTGGAGGAGAATTGTGATGCCCGGATAATTATGCTACAGTAATTCTCTGCTAATGACGCCACGTCACTTCGATTACTGTTGCTAATCTCGTGTTAGTTGGAAACCGATTCAAATTCAAATTCAAAATCAAGCAAACAATAAAAGTTTTCAAATATTAAAACTAAAATGTTCGGAGTGAACCAAATATTGCATAGGTAATTATGGTGGAGAAAACACACCTTTATAAAATGTTTAAGTACTATAAGATGAATAAAACAGCAGTAAAAACAATTATTTAAATACCTTTTGTAACTAATAAAATGTCAAACTAATTTATTTGAGGACTAGACTTTTTGCGACTATGGGCTAAGTTGATTTTCTAATTTATATGTTGCGTGTATATTTTACTAAAACTAAAATAATAGGGAACAAAACTAAAACAGAAAAAGTAGACGAAATATGAAGAAAAGAAATAAAACAAAGCAAAAGAAAAAGGAGGACCCCTGCCACTAGGCCTCAGCCCAGCTGGCCATCGGGCCAACCACGCCGGCCCACCTGGCCCAACCGGTCGCGCCCCCACTCCCTTATGCCCTCACCCCCCCCCCCGCAAACCCAAACGCCCGTCACCCCACTCCCCCCCACGTTTGCCTCCTCATCCCTGATCCAGATCGGGATCGTGGGGGAACGACCCCGCCGCCTGGATCAACCGTGCTCGCCGCCGCCCGAGGACCTCGCCAGACCTCCCCGCCGGTATGCCTCCCATGCGTACGACGTCTCAGTACTCCTCCTCGACCCCCACTGCTCGTGCCCTACACCGTCCGTGAGCGCCTCCCTCTCTCGTCTATCCCCGCGCGCCCGTCGACCGCGCTCACGCGCTTGCGTGCACGCATGCCTCGCGGCCACCGCTCCTCAGCATCGCCCGCATCGCCTCCGCCTCTGCGACCGTGCAGCCCCTCCGCCGCGACCTTGCCCCATAGCTCCCTGCTCCGGTCGTCGCCGCACCACCCGCCCTCGCCTACGTCTGGGGCCGCGCCTCGCCGATGCCCCTCTGCCCCCTGCGGCCACCGGCCCACATCCACACACGCGCTCACCGGGTCGGACCCGCGCCCGGGGCCTGCCTCCTTGTTGTGGCTTCCCCCGCCGCCTGCCGCTGCTCGCCGGCCACTGCCGCGCCCGTCGCGCTTGCCCCTCGCCCTGCGCTCCCGCGCCCCTGCCTCCGCCCTCCCGCTCGCGGCCGCGCGAGTCCCTGCTCGGCGGCCAGCGCGCGTCCGCAACCCGCCCGCGCGCCGTGCTCGTCGCCGTCCCCTGCACGGCACCACTCCGGCTTCTTCGCTGCCCGCCTGCGTCACTGCCATTGGCGCCGGCGTTTGCCTCTGGCCTCGCCCCGTGTCGGTGTGGAACGACACCTCTGGGATCACAAGAATCCCTACTACGGTTGCCGGGGCGCGGGGTTGCGAGAAGAGCAGGATTAGTAACCAGCACGAGGATCGTTTACCCAGGTTCGGGCCGCGAGGATGCGTAAAACCCTAGTCCTGCTTTGGTGGGTGTATTTCAGAGAGTTCTTGAGCTCCCGAACTAGCTGTGGTGAGTGTGCGGTTCGAAAGAGCCGAATCCTTCTCCAGTATGCCATGGGCCTCCTTTTATAGTCGAAAGGGGCTGCCACAGTGGCACACAGGAGGTGGAAAGGCGCATAGTGCCATGAGCTTATCGCTCGTATTACAGGACAAGACGTATTTAATGCGTAGCTTAGGTGTCCCCTAACTTTATCGGGGACGGGGGGAGGCCCATCCCGTCCGTCGCCGCTCCTCCTCGCTTTGACACGCGCCCTGGCCAGTGAGGCATGCGGTGCCATGTAGGCAGGCAGGCAGCAGAGGTGGCGCGGTGGTGGAGCCTTCACGAAGATCTGCATGCCACCACGCAGGCACTTGACGAGTTGGCCCGGGAGCTGCATGTTGCCACGCAGGTGCCTGCTCAGCTGGTTGAGCTGGCAGCTGCACGCGAACGGCAGTGGAAACTTGGTTAGTGCGGGCCTGGCGGTGGCCCTGCTGGCATCCTTGGTGAGGGCCTTGCCGGGTGGCCCGGCAAGGGTCTTGCCATGTGGCGCGCTGTCGTCCCCGGCAAGGACCTTGCCGGGGGTCAGGGTCCTTCCTCGGCAAGGATCTTGCCGAGGATCGTCGTCTTCTAATCCTCATCTGATCTTGAGTGTTCCTTGTCTTCACAAAGATCTGCATGCCACCATGGAGGTGCCTCCTGAGCCCTGGCCCAACGTGATGTTGGAGACTGTGGGCTCAAGGGTGGCACGCTCTGTTGGTGTGGGGCGAGCTGCCCCGGCAAGGGTCTTGCCGGGGCTGCTGAGGCTGCCCCGACATGGGTCTTGCTGGGGGAACCTGCTTCGTCTCTCTGCTCTTTGTGGTCTTGGCCTTGGCGTTGCTCTGGTTATCTTGGGCTTCGGTCTTACCTTGGCTCACCTCCCCTGTTCTGTTTGGTGTGACCGTGGGCGCGGCTCCGGCTGCCCGTGCACAGGTAAAGGGGTACAAAAGTGTGCCCCTTCCTTTTGTACACCGACAGGAGCCCCCGGGCCTGGGCCACACATAAGCGCGACACGTTGTTGGGCCAGGCCCAAAATGGTGCGCGGGCAGGCGGGGTGGTTCTTACGGCGGTAAAACTTTTCGTGCGCCGCGCTCCCCACGACCTGTGTTGAATGCGCGATGTGGAGGGGCGCGCATGACGTGGGCGGTATGCGTGGGGCGGTTCCTGCACGCATGCGTCACATCGTGGTAAAGAGGCGGCTCGCGCCTTCCCCATTAAAAGAGGAAGGCATAGATGCGCGGCTCATTTACCGCACGGGGCTGGGTCGCGGTCTTCAGGGCATCCACACCCCATGATCACGGCGTGGGGAGAGGTTGCCTCACCCGTCCCCTTGATTCTGCACGTTCGCCACGCGTCCTCCATGCGCCTTGGGTGGCACGCGGTGGAATCGGGAAACTGGGCCGTCGCTGGTTGGGGCAGCGGGTCGGTCCCGAATCCCTGCACCTCTGGTGGCTGGATTGGCCGAGCGGGGCGGCCGAGCCTCGACCCCGCCCCTTTATAAGTAGGGGGAAGGTGGGATGGCGTCCCGCACTCTTCTGTCATCCATCTCCTCTCGCTTCTGCTTCTTCCTTTCACTCGCCATGGAGAAAGGGAATCCTGGTCCCTCGACGGTGGCGGCGAGGGTCGCCGCTCGACAGAGCGTCCCTCCCCCTCCTGAGCCCGCGGTGGTGGAGCCGGCCGCGAGGGGAAGGGGGGGGCGAGGCTGTGGGCGAGGCCGAGGCAGAGGTCATAGTGCTCGGGGAAGAGGAGGACGGGGCGGCGCGCCGGCTTTGCCCCTGCCAATGATGCCTTTTCCGATGGAAGGCCACGTTGGAGACCAGCCCCGCGAATTCTTCATCAGGCTGCGCCGGCCTCCGCGTCGCCGTCTTCTTCTTCCCGCCCCGTTTGCTCAGGAGATGGAGCGTGACCCGCCCCAATCCCTCAGATTGCACATGAGGGTCTGCGGGAATGGGGGCGCGCGGGTCGACTTCCCGGCCTCTCGGGTCATGTACCTCCGTCGTGGGTGGAAGATGTTCGCTCGCATCCACAGCCTGACGGCGGGGCTCGTCCTCTACTTCAAATTAATGGAGGACGGCCTGCTCTCCGTCAAGTTCTTTGGAGACTTCGGGACTCGCCTGAAGTGCTGCGTGGAGAGCTCCTCCGACGAAGATTCCGACGATGGAAGCTCTTCCTCGAGCGAGAGTGATGAGGAGGACAGCGAGGCAGATGACGGGGATGAGTCCGACTAGGCGTCGGACGCCCCATGCCTGGGCGGGTGCGGCAGCAGCAGTATCTGCACCTGGCCGCTCCTCCGGCAGAGTTTTGCCGGGGGTGGGGCCAGCTCCTTGATCTTCTCGGGGCCGTCTCCTTGGGCGGCTGGCGTCGGGAGGCTGCGGAAGAGGAAGAGGGCGGGCCGCAAGGCCGTCAACTCGGAGTACGCGGGCACTGACGCCTTCATCGCTTATTGTCGGTCCTGCCGCCTTGTCTTCCAGCTCCTTTCCCGGCACCGTCATCACCGGCCCACCCGTAGGCGGCCACCGAGGTGTTCTCTTGGTGCTTTCTGCTCCTCGTAGCTCGCCTAGGCGCCCCTTTTGCCCTTTCGCCTCCTTGACCTGCCTCCTGAGGAGAGGGACAAGAAAGGGATTACGGGCATCTCATCTCTTTTTCAATCTGTAAGCCTTCGGGCCTTGTTAAATTTAAAGATTGTAATCCCCCTTGTTCATGCTTTTCATTCCGTACGGACTGTACCTGTGTGGGATGTTTTTAATGAAAAAGGGATGTTTGCCGGGTTTTTCATTTGTGGGTAGACCCCGCGACAAGGAGCGAATCCTTGTTACAATTTAAGATAAACGTTTTCACCCGGCAACAGGCCTTGCCGTCCCCCCACTTCGCTCGACCATTCTCGCGCGCTTGGCGGAGGCAGGGATGAAGCGGGCTTAGGCTCTTCGTTCTACTTCCTTGCCACCGCGACTACAACAAAATTCGGGCCCAGGAGATAATCCTTGGGTATAGAGAAAGGGGAGCACGGTGGCCTAGAAATAAAACGAGGTTTCACATATCCCAGTTCCGTTCCGAAATGCATGATAGAGGATGAAAGACTTATCTGGATCTGCAGCCCCCGGCAACCTTGTCTTGCCGCGGTTGGATCCTTGTGCTTGCAGCCCCCGGCAACTCTGGTTTGCCGGGGTAGGGACGCTGGTCCGTTTCCTCTCTCCCAAGTAGCTCAACAGAAGTGCTCATGTGCCCTGCGAACCAAAGGAGGACAGAAAAGAAACAGATAGACGCGCACTCAACCTCTAGGCTAGGGGTTAGTCGCCGCTAAGCACTATCAACCCTAACCAAGGAAGAGACTTGACCTAGCATGCATGCTATAACTTAGGGCGCCAGCGCTTCATTTATTTATGCTCAGGGTCTGCGCCTGGCTTTGTACGAAGGGTTACATGCCTTGCCGGCAAGGCTTGTACAAAAGTTGGCTTGCCGGGAGGCCCGGCAAGCCGCGCCTTACGGGTAAAACTTGCGAAGATGCTCGATGTTCCAGGAGTTGCTCACTGGGACAACATCTTCGGTCTCCAGGTGGACTGCGCCGGGCCTGGTGACTCGCATTACCCGATAAGGGCCTTCCCACTTTGGCGTCAACTTGTTGGAATTCTTGGCCGACTGAACGCGCCGAAGAACAAGGTCGCCTTCCTCAAAGCTTCGGGCATGAACCTTGCGGCTATGGTAGCGGCGCAAGGCTTGCTGGTAGCGTGCTGCTCTCACAGCTACCTGAAGACGATCTTCCTCAACGAGCGTCGCATCATCTTGGTGCAACTGCTCTTGCTCAAGCTCATCATAAGCGAGCACTCGAGGTGACCCGTATATGAGTTCCATGGGGAGAACTGCCTCCGCCCCATATACTAGGGCAAAGGGTGTCTGACCGGTGGCTCGATTTGGCGTCGTCCTGATCGACCAAAGAACCGCCGGCAACTCATCAATCCAGCGCCTTCCACTCTTGTGCAGCTTGTCAAAGGTCTTCGTCCTTAGGCCTCGCAACACTTCAGCATTCGCCCTCTCCGCTTTGTCGTTGCTCCGTGGGTGTGCCACGGAAGCAAAACAGACCTTGCTGCCGAGGTCTTGAATGTATTGCATGAAGGTGTGGCTTGTGAACTGCGTGCCGTTGTCGGTGATGACTCTGTTTCGCACACCAAAACGGCAGACCAGCCCCTTGAAGAACTTGGCAGCTGACTGAGCAGTCACCTTTCTCACTGCTTCCACCTCCGACCACTTTGTGAACTTGTCGATTGCAACGTACAAGTACTCAAAAACCCCGACAGCGTGGGGGAAAGGGCCCAGTATATCGAGCCCCCAGACCGAGAACAGCCAGGAGAGAGGGATTGTTTGGAGGGCTTGAGCTGGTTGATGAAGCTTCTTTGAATGGAACTGACACGCTTCACACTTGGTTACTAGTGCCGTCGCATCCTGGAGGGCGGTGGGCCAGAAGAAACCTTGCCGGAACGCCTTTTCGGCAAGGGCCCTCGACCCTATGTGGGAGCCACATATGCCTCCATGTATCTCTGCCAACAGCTCCAGTCCTTCCTCCCAGGGGATGCACTTCAATTTCACACCGTTCGGCCTTCTCCTGTACAGGACGTCGTCGACGAACTGGTACAGGGCGGACCGGCGGGCTACTTTTTCCGCTTCCTCCTGCTCCTCAGGAAGCTCCCCTGTTTGGAGCGATCGGACAGTATGTTGTGCCCATGCCGGAGCCTGGGGCTCGACGGCAAGGACCAAAGGCATTTCCTCAGTCATGGGCACGGCTGTCTCCATGGCCAGGGCTTGACGCCCTGCCGGAGCCAGTTGCCCTTTGGCAGGCTCAGCGTCCGCGGCAGTACCCTTGCCGGCAGCCCCAGGGGGCTCGGTAGGAAAGTACTTGCCGGGACCTGACTTCCTCCGCTTGTTCTGCCCTGTTGACGGTTCGACGGATGGTTGAGTTAACCGGAGCAAAAAGGTACCTGGTTCCACAGGTAGCTTGAATGCAGCACGCTTCGACAGGTAATCGGCAATGTCGTTCTCCATTCGGGGGACGTGCTCCGCTTGGATACCGGCAAAGCGTTCCTCCAGCTTCCTCACCTCATCTACGTAAGCCTCCATCAATGGGCTCTGGTAATCCTTGTTGACCTGCCTAACAACGAGCTGCGAGTCACCCCTGACCAAGGTTGTTAGAATCGCGATTCTGTTATATGATTCTACGGCTTTACGATCCAAACTTACCCATCTGATTCTACGATTTTAGTTCATAAAATCTACGTTTCTACGATCCTGGTAGTGAATATTCTATGATTTACGATTCTACCATCAGAGCTCCGATCCGATTCAAAATCGCGATTCTGACAACCTTGCCCCTGATGATGAGCTTCTTAACCCCGAGGTCTGCCGCGATCCTGAGACCGGCAAGCAGCCCTTCGTACTCAGTAGTGTTGTTGGTGGACATCTCCCTGGGAAAGTGCATCTGGATCACGTACTTGAGGTGCTCTCCGATGGGTGCGACGAGCAGCACACCGGCACCGGCGCCTTGCAGCGAGAAAGCCCCATCAAAGTACATGATCCAGTCGCGGTATGCCTCCTTGCCGGGGAGAGCGGTCTCCTGGATTTCTTCGTCAGGCGTTGAGGTCCATTCTGCAATGAACTCCGCCAAGACTCTGCTCTGGATTGTCGAGGTACTTTCAAACTTCGAACCAAAACTTGACAGCTCCAAGGCGCATTCCACAATCCTTCCGGTTGCATCTGGGTTATGCAGTATCCGTTGCAATGGGAGGCGGGTGACGACAGTGATCTCGTAGACTTGAAAGTAATGACGCAGCTTCCTCGAGGCCATAAGGAGACCGAAGAGCAATTTCTGCACACCGGAGTACCTCGATCTAGCTCCCTGCAACAGGGAGCTGACAAAGTAAATCGGGTGCTGCATCATCTTCTTCTTCTGCACCACCTCACTCGACTGCGCGGGCACCAGGCCCTGCCGGGGAGTCTTTGGCTTGCCATCCGCTGGTTCTGCCGCCGTCACTGCCTCCTCGTCGATCTCCCTCTGTGCCACCAGTGCGGCACTGACCACTTGATTCGTCACCGCCAGATACAGCAGCAACGGCTCTTGTGGTTTAGGTGCAACCAGTATTGGCGTGGAGGAAAGGTATTTCTTCAGATCCTGCAATGCTGCCTAGGCTTCTGGGGTCCACTCCATTGGGACTGCCTTCTTCAAGATTTTTAAGAAAGGAAGGGCGCGCTCGGCGGACTTGGAGATGAATCGGCTCATGGCGGCGACGCAGCCGGTGAGCCGACGCACATCCTTGATCCGCTTGGGCGCCTCAATTTGCTCAATAGCCTCGATTTTGTCTGGGTTTGCCTCAATCCCGCGCTGCGACACAAAGAACCCGAGAAGCTTGCCCGACGGAACGCCGAAGACACACTTCTCAGGGTTCAGCTTGAGGTGATCTTGCGCAGGTTGGCAAATGTCTCTTCCAGATCTTGCACAAGAGTTGGCCCGTCCTTGGTTTTGACCACTATGTCATCCATGTATGCTTCCATATTTCTATGGAGCTGGGGTTCACAACCAATTTGGACTGCTCTTGCAAACGACGAGCCAGCACTCTTCAACCCGAAAGGCAACCGTAAAAAGCAATACGTACCACATGGGGTGATGAATGCTGTCTTTTCTTCATCCTCTCTTGTCATGAAGATTTGGTGGTAGCCCGAGTAGGCGTCGAGGAATGACAACAGATCACACCCGGCCGTGGAGTCGACAATCTGGTCGATGCACGGCAACGGGAAGGGGTCCTTAGGACAAGCCTTATTGATATCTATGTAGTCAATACACAACCTCCACTTCCCATTTGCCTTGCGCACCACTACCGGATTGGCCAACCACGTCGGGTGGAGCACTCCTCTCACCAAACCTACCGCTTCCAACTTCCTGATCTCCTCTGTGATGAACTCCTGCCTCTCCAGAGCCTGCTTTCTGACCTTCTTCTTGACGGGCCGCGCATGAGGGCAGACAGCTAGGTGGTGCTCAATCACCTCCCTGGGAACACAGGGGATGTCGGATGCTTGCCACGCAAACACGTCAACATTCGCCCGCAGGAAGGTGACGAGCACGCCTTCCTATTTGCTGTCGAGGGTGGAGCCTATGGTGAAGGCCCCTCCCGTGCCATCCTCCCTGACGGAGACCTTCTTGGTCTGTGGCGGCTCAACTCTGGATTTCTTGCTCTTGCCGGTAGAGCTCTCAGGCACGTCCTCGACGGTAGCACAACACTCCAAGGAGGTGCGCTTGCCGGAGTGAGTGCGAGAGGTCTTGCCGGGCTTCCTCTTCCCTCCCGGGCCTTCAGCGGCAGGAGCAGGTGCCTTGACGGCAGCTGCTGCAACCACCTCCCGGTAGAGTTGGTCGGTGCAGATCAACACTTCCTTCTTGTCGGAGGGGACGGAGATGATGGTCAACGGCCCGGGCATCTTTAGCATGTTGTAGGCGTAGTGCGACGCTGCCATGAACTTGGCTAGTGCCGGGCGGCCGAGGATCCCGTTGTAGGGCAAGGGGATCTCAGCCACGTTGAAGATGATCCTCTTCGTCCTGTAGTTCAACTCCGCCCCAAACGTCATGGGCAGTGTGACCTTCCCTTTTGGCTGGCTCCTCCCCGGATTGACCCCTTGAAACGTGCCCGTTTCTTCGAGGTCTCCATCAGGGATTTGCAATATTTTGATCACGACAGGCGAGATCAAGTTCAGGCCGGCCCCGCCGTCAACCAACATCTTGTTCACCCTGAGGTTGCATATCGTTGGTGAGACCAACAATGGCAAACACCCGACTGCGGTTGTGCGGTCAGGGTGGTCCTTGGCATCAAAGATGAGGGGCGTGCTGGACCACTTCAGCGGCTTCTGAGCGTCGAACGACGGCTGCGCTGCTGTAATCTCACGCGCCCACTGCTTGAGCTGGCGGTGAGAAGTATGCAGCGAGGCGCCACCATCAATGCACATGGACTCCGTAGCCTTCTGGAACTCTTGCTCACCGGACTCGTTGTCCTCATCGTGATCATCGTCTTCTTGTTTCTTGTCACGGCCCCGGCGGGCCTCTCTTGCTGGTCGTCCTTGCCGCGGCGGCCTCCTTGGCCGCCACGCTTCTTGCCGGATCCCTCGGCACCATCCTGGTCCTTCTCCTTGCCCCGCCTCTCGTACTCAGCTTTTTGCTTCTCAGCAAGCAGCTCGACTTGCCGGCAGTTCTGGAGGTCGTGGCCCTTGGTGCGGTGGATCTTGCAGTATTGCTTGCAGGAGCTTCCTGGCTTGTCGGTAGCCGCCAAGGCCCGGAAGGCGGCGCACCCGGCAATCTCCTTGTCGGGGGCGTCTGCCTTGACCTTCTTGGCAGCGCCGGTGTCGTCAGATCCTTCAACGGCAACACGGCCTTGCCTTTGCGTTTCCTGTTGCGACGCCAACCCTTCTTCGTCGGGGTGGCGGCGTCTTCGTCGGTAGAGTCGGTTTCCGCACCGGCGTCTTTGCCGGGGTACTTCCTTCCCTCTTCAGCCTAGGCGCACCTATCGGCCAGAATGAAGAGCTCGGCCACATCTTTAACCTTGGTCATCGCCAGTTCTTCGCGCATCTTGCGGTTGCGCACGTTCTGATGGAACGCGCTGATCACAGCGGCGGGATGAACGTCGGGGATGTTGTACTGCACCCGGCTGAATCTCTGGATGTACTTGCGCAAGGTTTCCCCTTCCTTTTGGGGAATGATATGCAGATCACTGGCCTGGCCATGAGCTTGGTGGCCTCCTGTGAAGGCGCCTACGAACTCATGGCACAGATCCGACCAAGACGAAATGGAATCCATTGGCAAGTGCATCAACCAAGACATAACATTGGGCTTCAGTGCCAGCGGGAAATAGTTCGCAAGCACCTTGTCGTCGCGAGCTCCAGCAGCCTGCATCGCGATGGTGTACATGCTGAGGAACTCGGACGGATGGGTCTTGCCAGTGCACTTCTCGCCGACGCCGGGCATGAACGTGCGGTGGGACGGCCACTGGAACTGCTGCAGCTCATGGGTGAAGGCCGGGCAGCCTACCTCGTAAGGTAGGCCGCCGGAGCCCCCCGGTGTTGGGTGGTCCATAGCGGGTCCCGCCCGCTTGTCCGACTGGTGGTGCGTTTCGCACCGGCGCTTGATGGTGGTCCGAGCGTCTTCGTGAGCTCGTTCCCGAAGAACCTGGCGCTGGTCACGGAGGGTCCGCGGGTCGAACGACGCTATGGAGATGTTATCACAAGCGTCGTCACGACGGGCCGACGCCCGCGGCAGCTGGCGAGAAGGAGGAGAGTGCACCGTGGCCGCAGCTCCGCCGGTCCTCCCAATGCCAGCGTGTGGTGGCTCGGTGGAGCGCCGACCTGAGGGCCCCGCCGGCCGCGGATCGTCTTTGTTGGCGATGGCGACGAGGCTCCGGATGGTGGCCCTCCACTCGTCGAGCTTCTCTGCAGCAGGAGGGAAGTCGAGGAGCAGCTACGCGCGCGCCAAAGCTTCTGCTGGCACGGGCGGTGGCGACAGCTGCGTGGATCACGGCGCGGTTCGACTTCTAACCACGTTAGAAGGAGCTCTGTTACGATCCAGTGGCTGCGTGCCATTTTCGCCAGCACTTCGGCGGGCATGCTGAACTCCTTCATCCCGTGGAGGACGCACATGTCTCTTCCCACGGCGGTGCCCAGGGTCACTGGCGTGGTGACGCTGCTCGTCGCGCACACCATGGGAAGAGCATGCAGTGGTCGCCGGCGTGGGCGTCTTGGAGGTCGCTGCGCCGCCCGGGGGTGGCACAACGACACTCCTTGAGGGCCCCGCGCTGCCTGCGGGGGATCCAGCTCCGTCTTTGGATCTGGCGACGTGCGGCCGGTCATCTGGCGCGCGAACGACGCCGCTCGCCAGGGTCTGACTGCCAGGGCGATGCTGGTGTTCGCGGACCACGGCCCGGGTCCTGTCCGCGACCGGCCCACTGCTCGCCCGCACTGGCACGGGCCGTTCGGCTCCCAACGAGCCGATCGCCGTGGTTGTCTTCTTCTTGGGAGCCATGGCGACGAAGAACTGCTAGGCTAGCTACTAGACCAGATTCTCACAATTGCGCCCCCTACCCGCCGCGCCAAAGATGTCGGTGTGGAACGACACCTATAGGATCACAAGAATCCCTACTACGGTTGCCGGGGCGCGGGGTTGCGAGAAGAGTAGGATTAGTAACCAGCACGAGGATCGTTTACCCAGGTTCGGGCCGCGAGGATGCGTAAAACCCTAGTCCTGCTTTTTTGGGTGTATTTCAGAGAGTTCTTAAGCTCCCGAACTAGCTGTGGTGAGTGTGCGGTTCGAAAGAGCCGAATCCTTCACCAGTATGCCATGGGCCTCCTTTTATAGTCGAAAGGGGCTGCCACAGTGGCACACAGGAGGTGGAAAGGCGCACAGCGCCATGAGCTTATCGCTCGTATTACAGGACAAGACGCATTTAATGCGTAGCTTAGGTGTCCCCTAACTTTATCGGGGACGGGGGCGAGGCCCGTCCCATCCGTCGCCGCTCCTCCTCGCTTCGACACGCGCCCTGGCCAGTGAGGCATGCGGTTCCATGTAGGCAGGCAGGCAGCAGAGGTGGCGCGGTGGTGGAGCCTTCACGAAGATCTGCATGCCGGCACGCAGGCACTTGACGAGTTGGCCCGGGAGCTGCATGTTGCCACGCAGGTGCCTGCTCAGCTGGTTGAGCTGGCAGCTGCACGCGAACGGCGGTGGAAACTTGGTTGGCGCGGGCCTGGCGGTGGCCCTGCTGGCGTCCTTGGTGAGGGCCTTGCCGGGTGGCCCAGCAAGGGTCTTGCCGTGTGGCCCGGCAAGGGTCTTGCCGTGGCGCGCTGTCGTCCCCGGCAAGGACCTTGCCGGGGGTCTGGTGTCCTTCCTCGGCAAGGATCTTGCCGAGGATCGTCGTCTTCTAATCCTCATCTGATCTTGAGTGTTCCTTGTCTTCACAAAGATCTGCATGCCACCATGGAGGTGCCTCCCGAGCCGTGGCCCAACGTGATGTTGGAGACCGTGGGCTCAAGGGTGGTTCGCTCTGTTGGTGTGGGGTGAGCTGCCCCGGCAAGGGTCTTGCCGGGGGAACCTGCTTCGTCTCTCTGCTCTTTGTGGTCTTGGCCTTGGCGTTGCTCTTGTTATCTTGGGCTTCGGTCTTACCTTGGCTCACCTCCCCTGTTCTGCTTGGTGTGACCGTGGGCGCGGCTTCGACTGCCCATGCATAGGTAAAGGGGTGCAAAAGTGCGCCCCTTCCTTTTGTACACCGACACCCCACTGCACCGCGGTGGCCTTGCGCCGCTGCGCCCAGTCGGGCGCTCAAACGCGCCCGTAACCCGTCGCCCGCAACTCCCGAACCCCCTATGGCCCCCTGTCGGTGTCAAAACCGGCGGCTCTCGGGTAGGGGGTCCCGAACTGTGCGTCTAAGTTCGATGGTAACAGGAGACAGGGGACACGATGTTTACCCTGGTTCGGGCCCTCTCTATGGAGGTAATACCCTACTTCCTGCTTGATTGATCTTGATGAATATGAGTATTACAAGAGTTGATCTACCATGAGATCATAATGGCTAAACCCTGGAAGTCTAGCCTGTATGACTATGGTAATGAGTATCTGTCCTTTCCGGACTGAGTCCTCCGGTTTATATAGGCACCGGGAGGATCTAGAGTTACACAAGGTAGGTTACAAAGGAAAGGAATCTACATATTCGGTCGCCAGGCTTGCCTTCCACGCCAAGGAGAGTCCCATCCGGACACGGGTGCAGTCTTTGATCTTCGTATCTTCACAGCCCATCAGTCTGGCCCATGGCTAATAGGCCGGACGCCCGAGGACCCCTTAGTCCAGGACTCCCTCAGTAGCCCCTGAACCTGGCTTCAATGAAGAGGAGTCCGGCGCGCAGATTTGTCTTCAGCATTGCAAGGCGGGTTCCCTTCCTTCCGAACTCCAAGATAGTCTCCGGACGTGATGATCATATCCGGACCTGTAACACACACCACACACAACCGCAGAGAGAATATAATACCCCGCGAGTCCAATCGGCTGATGACATCATATTTGTCCGGTCGTAATTCTGAACCGTTGTTTCGCCCGCGGCCTCACGTTTTGAAACGTGGTTGTCATTGACATGTCTTACCCAAGCAGAGATCGTGTCCCCTTATTAAGGGATTCTTTTATCGATACGGACGTGGGTAACCCAACCGTCCTTAGAATACAACTCCTTGGGAATAGGCAAATTTTAAGGCCCGGGAGGAGGCGTTCGATATTCTCGGCCTTTATAAAGGGGCACAGACCCGCCTTTCCTCTCCATGCTTGCTTCTTCCTCGACCCTTACTACCCTGAGTTCCAATACCCAGGTTACACCCTCCGTAAGCCTCAGTCATGTCCGGATCCAGCCGTCAAGGCCGGTGGGTGGCTTCTTCTGTCACAGAGGAGGATATCGCGAAGATTCGGGTGGCAAGATATCTGACCGCAGAAATCCCCCATCGGCTTCCCGTGGAGGGGCAGGTTATTCCTACCCCCAGATGCGGCGAGAGGGTCGTGTTCGTTTCCCACTTCCTCCGAGGTTTAGGGTTCGCCCTTAATTCCTTCGTCCGAGGGCTCATGTTCTATTATGGACTAGACTTTCACGATCTCGCCCCGAATTTTGTTCTTATCATCTCGGTGTTTATCGTCGCGTGCAAGGCCTTCCTCCGAACCCCCCCCCCCACACTTCGGGTTGTGGCTTAAGACCTTCAATGTGAAACCACAAATGATAGAGAGGGAGCAGGTGGAGTGCGGTGGTGCCTCAGTGAGCAAACTTACCAGCGCTATCTGGCTAAAAGGATCTTTCAAGGAATCTTCTAACTTATAGCAGCAGGAGTGGTTTTATATTACCGAGCCCCGTGGTTCCAAGTGGGCAGCTGCGCCTGCGTTTTGATCCAGCCCCCCAATTCAGCTTGCATCCTGGATTAATAAGGGGTTGGACTGGGGATCAGTTGACGAGGTGCGAACTCTGCAAAGTCGCATCCGGAGCCTCATTGAGAAGGATATCAATATTGCCAACGTTATTCAGGTAATGCTAGTCCGCCGAACCGTGCCATGTCAGCAACGGCTCTCCGCTTGTGGGAGTTTAACCCAGAAGGGCCACGGACTCTTCAGCACTTCTTCGGCACTACGCACCGAAGAAATGTGGAATTTATTCTTCGGGAAATGAAAACAACGACCAGGCACCACCGAAGATACCGGCCTAGACTGCAATCATCCGGATACCCCGGTAAGTACTCGTCCGCCGAACACCTCATAATCAGGTATCTAGTGGCAAGGCACTGATCAAACCATCCTTTTTCAGGGCTGGATAAAGAAAGCGGAACGGATTAGGTGTCCGGCCCCTCTTCCCGAAGACTCAGCTAACTCCGTGTTAACAAGGATGCTGGCACCATACCAGGCGCCGGGAAAGGAGGGCAAAGAGGAGAGTGAGAAGACCCTGGATGACCTTCGTTCCGAAGGTAAGTCGGATACGGAGTCCGGAGGAATTGATATTTCCTTGCCTGAGGCGAAAGAGAAGCCAGTATCCCTTCTCCACTCGGGAGGAAAAGGGCCACCTCTGAAGGTTGGGAGGGGCGGTCCCCTAAGAGGGGCAAGATGCCACCGTCGAGCAGCTTGGGATCAGATGGTGACGCCGTTGAACAGCTCCGTCATGAGGACAAGCCCTCAACCAAACCGTAAGTGACTCCGGGGTGCTTTGATAGCGTCCCACTCCTTTCCTGTTTCCGAAGAGATACGTAACGTGCCTGTGTATTTTTACAGTTTGGCCCCGAGTTTTTCTGGGCAATCCTCTTCTTCGGGAGATCTCCTCCCAGAGATGATGGAAAGCGAGACGCCTCCCCCGACCTCTTCGCCCAATAAGGCGGACGACTCTGAAGTGTCATCTCGGAGGGTTTCCTTGATCAACAAGCTGAGAAGGGAATGAAAGAGGCGGTACCCGAAGGTGGACCTCCGATCGTTCGGGATTCGGGGGCCGATAATGAAGGCCCCGGACTGTCTGGTTGTCAGCCAACGATGATTCTGGAGACGGGTGAACGGGTTCCTTCAAAGGATGGTCGTGCTCCTTCAGCGGCTTCCGGAGACCCGGCGGCGCCGGATATCTTAAGGGATATGTTGCGAAAAGCATCTGTCTCGGGGGAACAGCGTACCTTGATGGGTACGGTGGTTGAGAAGATTCTGTCCGCGAAGAGCGGATTGAATGAAGCCTTCATGAGCCTGCTAAGAGGCTTCGAGGTTTGTAATGTAATGTTTTCAACTATATTTTATTTGCAAAGATGCACCAGTGTATAGGTAGTATCCCCTGAGACTCGGGTTGGCTTCCCATGGGAGGCTAACGGAGGATCAAGAAGAAATACTCAAGGACTAATCTGATTAACTGGAACACAGGCTGCTTCCCCCCTAGCTACTTCCCAGACGACAGATATTGCCGAGCTGCAGCGGAAGCTTGATGTGGCAGGGGATGACATTGTGTTAATCAATATGGGTCTTGATGAGTCGCAAGGTTATATACTGGAATATGCATGACTGCGGATGGTGCTGCCGCCATTGAAATTCTTCGGGCGGAGCTGGCCCGGGCCAAGGAACAGGCCCAGTTTAGTAATGCGGCTGCCGAAAAGGCATCGGCTGAGTTAAAAGCCGAACAAGCTGCGCGGCGCCAAGACGGGGAGAAGATATCCACGATGGCGCTCGAATTAAAAAATGCTGCTAGCCGCTGTGAACTTCTTGAGAAGGAAAATGAAGCAAAAACGGCTGAACTTGACAAGGCCTTACGAGAGGCGAGAGAAGCGCGGTCTGAATCCAGAGCAGCCCGTGAGGAGATCCGGCAAGCTGGGGAGATTGCGGCCGGTAAGCCCTTTTTGCTACAGGCTAAGTTCGGTGATCCGAACGATGCTCAGCTTAACCAGGTGTGGAGTTTTCCGGACGAGTTTTTAGACTTGTCGAAGAGTTCTTCCGATGCGGCGCAGTTTTACCAAGCGCGAGAGGGGTGTGCAACGGAGAAACTTTTCTGGTCACAATTTGGTTCGTCAAAGCGCCCTCTGTTGCTGAATGAACAGATGTCTCAATGGGCCGAGCTTCATAGGATATCCGGCGCTGCCATGAAGAACGTCATAAGCCGGCTGTGGCCGACTGAGCTTGTTCCGAATAGCTACTTCGGCTTGGTGCAGCAGCTCGTTGATGCGGTGCCATGTATCGACGCTGTGAAGCAGTCGGTGTGCATTGAGGGTGCACGGATGGCCTTTGCCCGAGTCAAGACATACTGGGGAAAGATGAAGGCCATCGATGTTGCGGCGAAGAGTCCACCCAAGGGAAAGGACCATAACGCACCGGAGCATTATTTTGAAGACGTCTTAGAGGCCGCCCGCTTAATAGAGGGTCAATGCTCGAAAGACATAATGTTCGAGTGAGGTGTATGGGAATTTAAAAGACAATTTTATAGTTAATCTATTTTTATGTTTTGCTCGAAAGCTTGTGTTCCTCCTGTGCGGCCGTTTTAATATAATCTGAAAGTTTTCCAGTCGTCGGCCTCAGCCCCCTCGTAGGAAGTATGGGGGTGTTCGGAAAAGCATTTAATCACTCTTGACCCAACGTCTTGGTCCATGAAGGAGGTGATAATGCGGTGAACCAGGCAATCAGACTATAGGGCGTTAACATTTTCACTTAGCCATAGGAGTTTTATAGGGGGGACTACGATATAGCCCTTGGCATGCGTACGGCTTATTCCAATATGGTGCGTTACATATATGACCTGAAGAAAAAAGGTCCTTCGTGTGACACGGAGGGAATCGCGACAGATTCCGGTAAGTCCTCGAGTGGTTGACCAGCTCTCGCAGCATCATGACAGTCGGTTTTTGACTTTCTCTATTGAGGTGCTTGACCAGATGACCCGGAAGCACAATTGCAGTAGTTCTCCCTTTACTACCCTAGCCGATAGAGCGGAACGTAGGTAGCAAGCACAGGAGCCGAGCAACCCAACCATTGACCCAAGACATGATTCGGAGCTGATGCATATAAGGCCAAACTCGTGACACCGAAGTATGCTTATAAAGCTGTTCGGACTTTCTTGGCGACTCATTTGTTCCCATACCGAGCCCCTGGCAGGTTGTGCCGAGGTATGGCTGTTAAACAGCTATAGGGGCCGAATTCATTTGAAAAAGAAACGAATGATTAATGCGGATTATATTTACTAGGAGCTGAGCGATATGCCAATGATTACTTTATATATATAAAGACCACAACCTCGGCTATTTGACATGCCCGGGATCGAAGGCGGAGGAGAAAGGCATATTACAGGCTCGAAATAAAGAGTGCGGTCTACAAAAAGTTATTTTGGACCTCCTGTCGCACGTCTGCGCCGCCTGTCCTCGGCGAGGGGAATCCTTGACGGAAGTAGCCCCTTAGGTGAGTGTACGGATCAGAACTCCGATGGAGTCGGTTTAGATGCTTGTCCTTTGCGTCACCTGTTTTTAAGAAATAATGAAGAAATAAAAAATGAAATTTGATAAAAATGTTACGGGAATGCTTGCCAGCTTGTCCGTATTGTGCTTCCGCCAATGCCCATGGTATCTTAAGTGCGTAGTGATGTATACACGGTGCAAATCTTGCGGGTATATGAGGTGGGCAGCGGAAGCCGGACTGCTATTTCCGCTCCGGGGTTGATCGATCTTCAGGGGGAAATTGCTTCTGGCTCCCGGTATTTGGTGGGTGAACCTCTCCGTCGTCCCTATCGCCTGGCGGCCTCCTCCCCTTGTGTTCGGCGTTGAGCTTGCCGGCCTGCTTGAAGACCCAACAGCTTCTGTTGGTAAGATTAGCTGGTTTATCGGGGTGTCCGTGAATCTGGCAGGGTCGGTCCAATATCCTGTCTAGATTGGATGGTCCGTCTCGGTTTGCCTTGAATGGCTTTTTTCGTTGACCGGGTTTGGGATTGCTAAATCCGGCGTTGACCGCTGTGTCGCATGATCTTTCATTATCATTGCGACTATTGTGTTTGCTTCGTCGTGGCTTGCCATTGCCGTCTCGGATTTTGGAAGTGCCCGAGTCGCCGGTGCTATCGCTTCTACGAGCGAGCCAGCTGTCTTCTCCCGCACAAAAGCGGGTAATTGGAGCGGTAAGGGCTGTCATGGATTTAGGTCCTTCTTGGCCGAGGTGGCGTGCCAGCCATTCATCCCGGACGCTGTGTTTGAAGGCCGCGAGGGCTTCCACGTCCGGACAGTTGACGATTTGGTTCTTTTTAACTAAGAACCTAGTCCAGAGCTTCCTGGCTGACTCTCCGGACTGCTAGACAATGTGACTTAAGTCATCGCCGTCCGGTGGCCGGACATATGTCCCTTGGAAGTTGTCACGAAAGGCGTCTTCCAAATCTTCCCAGCTGCCAATAGAATTTTCCGGCAGACTGTTTAACCAGTACCGAGCTGGTCCTTTGAGTTTTAGTGGCAGGTATTTGATGGCATGAAGTTCATCTCTGTGGGCCATGTGGATATGGAGGAGGAAGTCCTCGATTCATACTGCGGGATCCGTTGTTCCGTCATCATATGATTCGATATTCATCGGTTTTAACCCGTCTGGGAATTCATGCTCCATTACTTCATCTGTGAAGCAAAGAGGGTGTGCGGCGCCTCTATGTTGGGCCACACTACGACGTACCTCTGATGGAGTCCATTTGCGGTCTTCAGCCCGGGTGTGGCTAGGTTTGTCACGTCCGGATAGCCAGCTATCGCCGCGTGTCGAGGCACGTCCTCGCGATCCGTAGATCGATCTTGCGTGTCCTGCTCTACTGTCCAAGTCCTGTCGAGGGTCGTATGTACAACCCCGAGTTGTTTTATTCTTGCCTTCACGGCGAGGCGGGGCGATCTGGTGTTCGGTTTGAGTTGCCGCTTTACCCGACCCAAGTTGTGATCGGCCTGCCGCATCGTGCGATGATAGTACGGGCTCCAGCGCCTCGTCATCGAACTGAGGTAGCAATCTACGATTCGGGTAGCTTTTGGCTGGGCCGCTAAGGCCATATTCTTCGGCGGCCAGGACTTCGGTCCATCTATCATTGAGTAGATCTTGGTCCGCTTGAAGCTGCAACTGCTTCTTTTTTAGGCTTCTTGTAGTGGCTATTAGCCGGCGTTTGAAGCGCTCCTGCTCGATAGTTTTGTCCGGCACAATGAACTCCTCGTTGCCGAGGCTCTCCTCTTCCTCGAAGAGCGGAAGATAATTACTGTCCTCTGAGTCTTCGTGTATGGCCTGTTCATCCTGTTTGGGGGTTGTTCCAACAGGGCCTTCATTGTCTTCGGCATCGTCCTTAGTACTGTTTTCTCCAGTGCCCGTGTTGTTATATTTTGTATGTCGTGACTTAGAGCGGCGCCACTGACGCCGGCGACTGGGCTTTGTCTTAGGAGGTTTATCTTCAACTGGATCCTCTTTGTCGTCGTTATTAGTTTCTTTAGGCGTATCCACCATGTATACATCGTAGGAAGAAGTGGCCGTCCATCGCCCAATGAATGGCGGGTTCTGGCCCTGCTCCTCGTCGGCATCGTCGTCCGTACTGACGGTGTCTTCGGAGCCGTAAGCAAGCATGTCGGTTAAGTCATCGATAGTGGCTATGGAGTGGGTGGCGGGTGGGAAGCGAATTTCCCCATCATCAGCCCCTAGCTCGAACCGTACATAGTTCGGTTGTGAGTCCTCCGCCAAGGACAAGTTTTTTAATGAGTTCAGCACATCGCCCAGGGGCGAGTGCCAAAAGATGTCTGCGGCGCTGAACTCGAAGATCGATAAGCGATCAAGTTCGGTATCTGTGGACTCACATGGTTCGGAACTTATACCCAGAGAAGAGTCCGGAGCTCCGGTGACACGAGTATTGCGTGAGGTAAGTCCATGTGCGGCTCCAACACCGGAGAATCTGTGGCTTTCATGGTGGGGTCGAACCTGCCATCCTTGGATGCCGCAGTGCGCTCTGGATCTAAGGCCGGAGTGGTCACAGGAGCTATCTCCTGGATGCGGTCTGACGACAGATTTAGGTCATGTTCGTCAAGGTGGCCGGGAGCGGTCGCCGTGGTCTCAAATCTGGCGAAGATCAAATCTCCACGGATGTCCGCGACGTAATTCAAGCTCCCGAATCTGACCTGATGGCCAGGGGCGTAGCTGTCGATCTGCTCCAGGTGGCCAAGCGAGTTGGCCCGTAGTGCGAAGCTGCCGAACATGAAGATCTGTCCTGGGAGGAAGGTTTCCCCTTGGACAGCATTGTTGTTGACGATTGAAGGGGCCATCAAACCTTTTGGGGATGGCACAGTGGAACTCTCAATGAAAGCACCAATGTCGGTGTCAAAACCGGCGATCTCGGGTAGGGGGTCCCGAACTGTGCGTCTAAGGTCGATGGTAACAGGAGACAGGGGACACGATGTTTACCCAGGTTCGGGCCCTCTCTATGGAGGTAATACCCTACTTCCTACTTGATTGATCTTGATAAATATGAGTATTACAAGAGTTGATCTACCACGAGATCGTAATGGCTAAACCCTAGAAGTCTAGCCTGTATGACTATGGTAATGAGTATCTGTCCTTTCCGGACTGAGTCCTCCGGTTTATATAGGCACCGGGAGGATCTAGGGTTACACCAGGTCGGTTACAAAGGAAAGAAATCTACATATTCGGTCGCCAGGCTTGCCTTCCACGCCAAGGAGAGTCCCATCCGGACACGGGTGCAGTCTTCAGTCTTCGTATCTTCACAGCCCATCAGTCCGGCCCATGGCTAACAGGCCGGACGCTCGAGGACCCCTTAGTCCAGGACTCCCTCACCCCCTGGCCCAATGACATGTGGGGCCCAGCCCTTGGAACATTTTAAAAGAAAAAAAGATTAAAAGGAAATAATAAAAATAAAAATGAAATTTAATTAATTAATTAATTAGTTAAATAAATAAATTAACTTAATTAATCCTCATTAGATTAACCTAATCACTAATTAAACTAATTGATCTGTTTTAGTTAATCTCAGTCAACGACAGTGGGACCCGCGTGTCAACTTGACCAGTCAACGGTCAAAGTTGACTGCTGATGTCATGCTGGCGTCATGATGACACCATAAATGCAATTTCAAATTAAAATAATCTGTTAATTCTAGAAAATGATTTAAAACTTTAAAAATTAATATAAAATAATCCGTAGCTCGGATGAAAATACTTTGTACATGAAAGTTGCTCAGAACGACGAGACGAATCCGAATACGCAGCCCGTTCGCCCGCCACACATCCCTAGCATAGCGAACACACAACTTCCCCCCTCCGGTTCATCTGTCCGAAAACGCGAAACACCGGGGATACTTTCCCGGATGTTTCCCCCCTTTGCCGGTATCACCTCCTACCGCGTTAGGGCATACCTAGCACCGCTGTTTGCTTTATCATGCATCTGTTTGCAATGTATATACTGTTTCTTCCCCCTCTTCTTCTCCGGTAGACCCCGAGACCGACGCTGATGCCCCTGAGTACGACTACGTCAACGACGACAACTCCTTCTTGCCAAAGCAACCAGGCAAGCCCCCCCTGATCACCACATATCGCCTAATCCTTCTCTCTACTGCTTGCATTAGAGTAGTGTAGCATGTTACTGCTTTCGGTTAATCCTATTCTGCTGCATAGCCTGTCATTGTTGCTACAGTTGTTACCCTTACCTGCAATCCTAAATGCTTAGTATAGGATGCTAGTTATCAGTGGCCCTACATTCTTGTCCGTCTGCCATGCTATACTACCCAGCCGTGATCACTCGGGAAGTGATCACGGGTATATACTTGTATACATTATATGATACATGTGGTGACTAAAGTCGGGTCGGCTCGTAGAGTACCCGCAAGTGATTCCGATGTGGGGGCTGAAAGGACAGGTGGCTCCATCCCGGTAGTGTTGGGCCTGGGCCTCATGGCCCCCGACTGTTACTTTGTGGTGGAGCGACAGGGCAGGTTGAGACCACCTAGGAGAGAGGTGAGCCTGGCCCTGGTCGGCGTCCGCGGTTACTTCAAAATAACACGCTTAACGAGATCTTGGTATTTGATCTGAGTCTGGCCACTGGCCTATACGCACTAACCAACTACGCGGGAACAATTATGGGCACTCGACGTCGTGGTATCAGCCGAAGCCTTCTTGACATCAGCGACTGGGCAGTGCGCGCCGGGTTGGACCGCGTAACGCAACTTCCTTTGTAATGGAGGTTGCTAGGTCTGCTCACCGGCCGCCCTCGTAACGTGCAGGTGTGCAATGGGTGATGGGCCCAGACCCCTGCGCGCATAGGATTTAGACCGGCGTGCTGACCTCTCTGCTGTGCCTAGGTGGGGCTGCGACGTGTTGATCTTCCGAGGCCGGGCATGACCCAGGAAAGTGTGTCCGGCCAGAGGGATCGAGCGTGTTGGGTAATGCGGTGCACCCTACAGGGAAGTTTATCTATTCGAATAGCCGTGATCCTCGGTAACAGGATGACGCGGAGTTGTACCTTGACCTTATGACAACTAGAACTGAATACTTAATAAAACACACCCTTCCAAGTGCCAGATATAACTCGGTGATCGCTCTCACACAGGGCGACGAGGGGAGGATCGCTGGGTAGGATTATGCTATACGATGATACTTTGTGAACTTACCATCTACTCTCTTCTACATGCTGCAAGATGGAGGCTGCCAGAAGCGTAGTCTTTGACAGGACTAGCTATCCCCCTCTTATTCTAGCATTCTGCAGTTCAGTCCACCGATATTGCCCCTTTACACTGATACCCATGCATATGTAGTATAGATCCTTGCTTGCGAGTACTTTGGATGAGTACTCACGGTTGCTTTTCTCCCTTTTTCCCCCTTTCCATTCTTCTCGGTTGTCGCAACCAGATGCTGGAGCCCAGGAGTTAGACGCCACCGTCGACGACTACTACTACTACCACGAGGGTGCTTACTACTACCTGGAGGCCGCCGACGACCAGGAGTAGTTTAGGAGGATCCCAGGCAGGAGGCCTGTGCCTCTTTCGATCTGTATCCCAATTTGTGCTAGCCATCTTATGGCACCTTGTTTAACTTATGTCTGTACTCAGATGTTGTTGCTTCCGCTGACTGGTCTATGATCGAGCACTTGTATTCGAGCCCTCGAGGCCCCTGACTTGTATTATGATGCTTGTATGACTTATTTATTTTTAGAGTTGTGTTGTGATATCTTCCCGTGAGTCTCTGATCTTGATCGTACACGTTTGCGTGTATAATTAGTGTACGATTGAATCAGGGGCGTCACAGCGCCAGAAATAAGGCGGGCCGGATGCGAAACGGATAAAATTGGTCGATGCGGCGACACGTTAGACCGTGCCATTTGTCTGTTTTGACTCAAACGAACGCCGATGGACAGAATAAGGTCGTGCGTTGGAGCAGGTCTCACAACTCCATCTATTCGGAAGCTGCCACGGGACAGGAAGAGGCCGGCCGGGTCACTCTGGGACTCGGGGCAGATCACTCTCATTCTGACTTTCCGAGTCCGAGGAAACGCGTAAATATGAGATGATGAATTGATGGTGACGGGTGTGTGGACTTCTTCTTGCTTCCTTTTTGGTCGAAATGCGGCAATTTTGACAAATTTGACCTATAGACGAAATCAAATCACAGAATGAATTGTCCGTGAAACTATTTCACGCGGCTGACCTGTAGCGCCTAGCTCTCAGGCGCTGGTGCAGCGCCTGGGAGCTAGGCGCTGCACTAGTGCAACGCCTAGGAGCTAGGTGCTACACTGTATAGTGTGGCGCCTAGCTCTCAGGCGCTGCACACTGACTTAGTAATTTTTGGATCACACGGGTGCGACGCTGGCCGTGTAGCGCCTAACTGTGAGGCGTTGCACAGCGTAGCGTGGCGCCTTCGTGTCGGGCGTCACACAAAAAGGTCAGCCGCGTGAAATAGTTTCACGGATAGTTCATTCTATAATTTGATTTCGTTTATAGGTCAAATTTGTCAAATTTGCCTCGAAATGCACCACAATGCCTTCATTTTCCTGCTTGTGCTTGACTTTCAGTCTGGTCTTACTCTTAAATCACCATGTGTACGACGCAACAAACGGATTGATAGAACCCACTCTACTCAAGTTCAAAAACAAAAAAATACAACCCACTCTACTCCTCCGTTCCATTTTAGTCGCGCTTTAGATTTGTCTAAATCAAACTTTGTTAACTTTGACCAATTTAAGAATAAAAGATATCAACATCTATAATGTCAAATAAATATAATACAAAACAATTCTACAATGCATATAATAATATTGATTAGGTATTAAAAGCGTTGATTTTTTTTTCTACAAACTTGATCAAACTATAATTTTTCTTTCTTTAGTCAAAGCTAATATGTAGAAAAAAATAACTGAAGGGAGCATCACTAGGGCATCTTCAACGCTATCTCTTAAAATGGACACATTATTTGTCCACGGACTAGTTCGGATTAGTGCACGGACACGGATACAGACCAATCCGCGTACATGGAAGTGGGAGCCGGGCATCCAACCACATTCACTAGGCATCCGTCCAGATCCGGCTATTTTCATTTCAAATGCATAGTAATATGAGAGTGTGGTGTTCATAGCATCCCTCCTCACTCACTCCACCGTCTGCTCCTCCACACCATCCGCCTCCTTCTCAGCCGCCTACATTTCAGCCGCCAAGCACTTCAACATCTTGACATGAACAAGGTGAACTTCAGTACGTAAGACCATTGACCAAACAAAATAATTTTTTAGCAGGAACAAGAGGTTGTGGTGATATTCTTTGGTGATTTGAAACATAGACAACCCCCCTTGCACCAAAGTGTGAAAGGCCCCAATCTAGACCTGGTGTGTACTGTCATGGTGTCTCTTTTAGTGAATTGAAACATAGACACACCCGCTGTGCCAAACACGTTCAGCCCTATTAGCCATACAAAGCACGCAGTGCTCAGTAGATTCGAATGGTTTGGTGAAGTCGGCTTCGTCAGTGTTGGATTCGGAGCCGACGAGACCTGGCCCATTTAGTAGATCATGAACACTCCCTCTAGTCGATGGGATTCTTAGTTGGCTCACCTCGACGATAATTCTCGATCATTGCCACATCGTCAACCAACTCGTTCATCCCCATGGTCAACATCTCGGTGTCCTCCGAAGCGGCCGCGAGCCCAACCCTTCTCTCTTCGAGCTTGATCTTCTTCTCTTTGACGTTGATCTTCTTCTCGTTCGTTGCCATCAAGATGTTAAACCTCTCGGCCTTCTTTTCCTCCTTCACATTGGAGCGATTGACACATGCCTCCTCCTTTTTCGCCATGGTGCCCTAGAATATCTTCGTCATCTTGGCCGCCGCCTCTTTTCTCTTTTCCTTTTCCTTCCACTTCTTTCTCCAGAACGCCCTCCGAACCTTCTTGGGCGGCTATTTTGTTGGATCGATTGGATCACTCGCTTCCTCATTACTGATGCCGGTGGTCTTGATGGGGTTGACAATGGATAATTCTCATTTGGGTTGCCCATTCAATCTGAACCAACAATGCATGAGGGCGAAGTTCTTCTTCTCCACCTTCAAGAACAAGTTGCACGCACAGGGGGTCTAAAAAAATACATTGCCAAAAAGCTACATATCCGACGAAATGACCAACACATAGAGCATATCCGCCAAATGACTAACACATATAAAAATTTACTTTCTCAGTGATTTGTGAACCACTTGGCCACAAACTGATTAGTTGTTTTAAATGGCCGCAATACTTGCTCACAGCCTCTTGAATGATGTACCATCGATGGTTGAGCTACTTTTTTCCACCATCGTGATGAGTTCGTTGCAGTAGGGCTTGAAATTCTTGTGCTCATGGAACCAAGAATGGATATTGGACCAAAATATTGCGCCCTTTAGCTCTGTGCCATGGCTCATATCGATGCTAGTGGCCAACCTCACATCACACAATAATTTGTCCTACCACATGTTGAAGATTTCTCCTCTACCCCTCTTCTTTGGATCGGCCAGCCAATCCTTCCGATCAAGTCCGCCATCGCCATACACAGTGGCTATGGCGGAGCTACACTAGTAAAGGTGGGTGGCCAGTACAAGAAAAAACCATTATTTTTTCTGTCACAACTTAGTATACTCTGAATCCTCCACTACATTTGCTAGATGCTGGGCGGGCCGCGGCCTATTTTTGTTACACATAGCTCCGCTAGTGGCCATACGTGTCCTGCTCCGGCTGCCTGTGTATGAGTACGGTTACTGGGTATACGTGCCCGGCTAGATGTATGTGCTCGGCTGGGTGTACATGCTCGGCTGCTCGGCGTACACCTCCGGCTCCGAGTCATCCACGTGTCCTTCCTCGAAGCTGTCTCTGTCTCCATCGTAGATTACCCTTGTCTGCGTTATCGCACGCTGTCTTATTCAGTTGAGACATACCGGCGAATAGAGAGCAGGCACCTAGTTGATCCACGCTCGGCGTCCGTGACCAGATAGGTTGTGGAGATGCTAAGTCGGGGGATGGTAAGACATGGTTAGATGGTTAGCTCCTGTATCACTGTCCGCGAGCGCATGACAAATATACTTTAGGAGTTTGCATTGGAGATGCCCTTAGATGGTAGATTGTAGTGGGACTGATGGTATTGGCATATTAGGAATGGAAGTTAGACTCGGTGTAAAATAATGAAAGACTGGAATTTTCAGGATTAAATACTGAAGCCTTTATTCTATCCATGTCAAATTAGAATTTTCTCTTGGTTAAGTGGCTTGTGAAGGTGGCTATATTTCCAATGCACCGGGATCAAATTCCAAGTTTGACCATCTTGACCATCTTCACAGCGTGAACACTAGCATCAGCTTTGTCCATGTGTGGTTGAATATTTCTCACATCATGGAATAAATTGCTCACATGTTTGGAACACATTCAGCCGTCAAAAGAACAAGACGAGTTTCAGTAGAACTTGCATCATAATAGCAGGTTTTCTGTCGAATCCTTGTATGAGGTGATTACCCACATCGATGTTCTTGCGGAAGCTCAAACCACCTCCTTTAGTGAAGATATTCCTTTGACTATTAAATAAAGAGAAAAATATACTTTTCGCCTCTTAACTCTTGGTTGAGTCTAAATTTGGTCCCTCAACTTTGAACCCGGATAACTTGCACCCTCAATTATTGAAACTGGACAAGATTCGTCTCTGGTCTTGATTTTGGCCGGTTTTGGTGCTGACTCACATCGGTTTTGACCGGTGCTGACTCAAATTCGCATAGTTTTTCCAAATCTGTGAACTTTTTTTTTGAAATTCACGTATATTTTTCATATCTGTTTATTCTTCCAAATCCATGTACTTTATTCAAAATCATTTTTTAATCTGTAAACCTTTCTAAAATTCATGTACTTTTTTCACTTCGTGTAATTGTTTCAAATTCACGTAATGTTTTCATCTTCGCATACTTTTTTTGAAATTCACGTATTTTCTACAAAACCGCGTACATTTTTCAAGTTCGCATTTTTTCAAATTTGCGTACTTTATTCTAGTTTGTGCACCTTTTGAAATTTACATATTTTTCTACAAAACCGCGTATATTTTTCAAGTTCGAATACTTTTATTGTAGTTCGTGTACTTATTTAAATACAATTTTTTTCACAAAAACTATGAGGATTTGGAAAAAAGTATGTGAATTTGAAAAAATTACGCGTACTTAAAGAAAGCACGTGGATTTGGAAAAAGTACACTGATTTGAAAGACTACATGAATCCAAGTCAGCTCAGTCAAAACTGGGTGAGTCAGCAGCAAAAGAGTCCAGGAACGAACCTTGTCCGGTTTCAGTAGTTGGGGTGCAAATTGTTCGATTTTATAGTTTTTTTTTCATTGGTTCGATATTATAGTTGAGGGACCAAATCTAGACTCCACCAAGAGTTAAGGGACGGAAAGTATACTTTTCTCTTAAATAAATGTGTGAGCTTGACTTGAGATTACCTGGTGTGCCGCATTTGGCAAGGTAGCAAGAGTTATGTCTTTTGCTAACATGACGAATCTATTAAAGACATATTTTTATAGTGCAAGTTCGCTCATAGAATGCAGATCATAGTTCAAGTAGCTTCAAATCTTTACAGGCCCGTAGTGCGCATAACATTCTCGGCTATTGATTGCAAGGTATTGATAAAACATTTTTCTAGATACATTTTTGTGGGGCCCATAACCTTATTTTTTTTATAGAAAGACTGTAAGGGAACCCCCTACAGTATAATTGGTCCAACAAACCCAAATTGCAAGTACCATGCCTTGAACCTGGGTGGGTGGGAAGGCATCAACCCCTCCCCACCACTAGGCTATGCCTTAGTCTGCCCCATAACCTTATTTTTAGGTTGTGCAGCTTGCCAGTCATGTTGTGGTTTATATTTTAAAAATGTATTTTATCTCCTCGGCAGATTATTCATGCATGTATACAATGACTTCATATTTGACTTATCCGGCACAAGTCGGAGGTCGGAGGACCGGACCTTTTTATGATGGTGTACGGTTAGAAAGGTTTTCTTATGATGATGGTGTAATCTTCGAATAGTATCTCCCGAATCGTCTACGGGGTCCACCAGGTCGTGAAGTGCTAAGGCGGCAGGAGGTGATCGTCTAGGCGACTGCGGTCCTGCGCTAGGGTTAGGGTTTCATCACATCTGGGTGGTTTGAATACGACGAGGAGCGGGGCGGCGACGGCGTCTCCCTGGTCCACGGCTGGTGTGCTTGCGTCCCCGCGCTTTGGAGAGGTTCTCATGGCGGAGGAGGCAGGACGAAAGGATGCGGCTAGGGCAAACAAAGCGACACCGACACCATCTGCGGCGGCGGCTACGCCACCGGCGAAGAAACCTGGCGGATTTGCTAGTGGGGGCGGCAAGTCTCCTGAGGAGAGTAGGACACCGGATCCGGCCGCAAGCCTTTCGGCGAGGTTAGGTGGTATGATACTCATGGACAAGGAAGAGGAGGGCTTTGTTTTTGAAGATCCGAGTCCACAGGTCCGTAAAGATTATCGATGGTCAGCTGTGGGCAAGGTTTGCTCTCCCCGACCAATGAAGATGTCTGTAGTTGAGAAAACCATGCCAAGAGCATGGGGTCTGCATCGGGAAGCAAAATTCGTTGAGATTGGCCCTAATATCTTTGAGGTTCACTTTGGATCAGAAGGGGACTATCGGCATGTCATATACAATGGTCCATGGCAATTTGACTTCAGTGTGCTGGTGATGAAAAAGTATGAGGAGACAAGAGGCCCTCAGAGATGATATTTGATAAAATCGATGTCTGGGTGAGGATTGCAGACTTCCCGCCTGATAAGAGAACCGAAGCTTTTGGTAGAGCCTTGGGGGATTGGTTGGGAGAGACAGTCAAGGTGGATGTGGACAAAGAAGGCATGGCTCGAGGACAGAATTTCAGAATTAGAACAAAGACCTCGGTTTTTGAGCCGCTAGTCAGAGGGTTTTTTTTTGAAGAAGAAGGAGGATAAGGAGAAGACATGGTTTGACTTCTACTACGAGAAGATCCCGCACTTTTGTTTTGATTGTGGACGGCTGGTCCATGTTGGAGGAGAATGTGAGCCTCCGGTTGACTCAACGATGCAATGGGGGGATGGCTGAGGGCGTCTCCGGGAAGGAACAATTCCGGCAAGGACGGGTCGGTGACTGGAGCGACCAGCAGCAATAATAGTTTCGGAGGCTCTCACACTGGTGAGGCCGCAAGGAACAATAGCGAGTGACCCAGAGTCTGAGATTTGCCCACCAAGAGGAACCTGCAACCCGACTTCTCTAGAACCTCGGATGGGCGCACGGGGGAGCGTCAATAGAACAATGGGGGAGAGGTCTCTAGCCCAAACAAAACAAGAGATAAAACTGATACTCCTCGGGGACGTGACCTCAGGGAGAGCCTCGAAGCTCGAAGAGAACAAGATCTCAGAAATACATTAATGGAGCAGCAGGGTGGCAGTCAGCAGGGTGGACGTAGGGAGACGGAGGGGGGAGGAAGGAATCAGGATAAAAGGAGTGGCATGAGCCGGAATTATGAACAGGAAAGCACTAACGGGTACCATGCACAACCGGGTCGGGTCGACCCACTAGGGGGGGCCCGATATGCATGGAAACAGTGGAAGGCGCAGAGGCTACTACGTGAGGAAAGACAGGAGGGATTTTAGAGAGGGCCACCGCTCGAACCCTTTTGCATGGAGAGATGATGGAAATAGAAAGCGGAGGCCGAGGCAGGTGTGGAGAGTCAAGGGCGATCCAGAGAGATTGGACAGTGAGGATGAGTTCATTCGCGAGACGAGGCGGAAAACGGCCTCAGTGTTTGACCGCATCCAAGACAGAGATGATCAAGCAGCGGACCCTGTGGAACAGGGCCGCCGGACGTCATGAATCTTTTGGCCTGGAACTATCGAGGACTGGGGTTGGACTCAACAGTGGGAGAACTTAGGGACCTGATACGGTCCTACAACCCAGCGGTGGTATTTTTATGTGAAACAAAAAAGAAAGCAAGGGCGATGGAGAGACTGAAATGGAGTCTAGGGTTCAGATGTGGCATGGCAGTGGACTGTCAAGGGAGGAGTGGAGGTCTCACTCTGTGGTGGAGGGATAATGTGCAAGTCACTTTGAGGCCATGGAGCCAATATTTTGTTGATGCAGCGATAACTTGGGAGGGTAAAACCTGTAGATTCACTGGATTCTACGGGGAACCAAGAGCGGAGTTGCATAAGAAGTCGTGGGATGCAATCCGGTATTTGAGAGCTCAGGACAACCTACCATGGATGTGTGCAGGAGATTTCAATGAGGCAATGTTCCAAACGGGCCAACTTGGGGCAAATAACCGGAGTTTTGCGCAAATGGAAGACTTTAGAGATTGTTTGGCCGACTGCGGTCTAGTGGATCTTGGTTTTTCGGGCTACCCCTACACGTCGGATAATAAACGAGATGGAGCTGAAAACGTTCAAGTTAGGCTTGACAGAGCAACATGTAATGAGAGTTTCATTGATCTATTTCCTGAGACGACGGTTGAACATGTGATGACAGAGGAATCCGACCACCAAGTGTTGCTGATTCGGGCCATGGAGATGGCTCCTACCCGAAGACCAGCTAGTGACAGGCCGTTTCGCTTTGAGGAGGCGTGGACCAGGCATGAGACTTATGATGATATGGTGGCTGAAGCGTGGGCCTCGTCAGATGTGGGAGCACAAGGGGTGCATGCATGCATGCAGCGACTGGGCCGGGTCGCAAGCTCCATGCAGCGTTGGGCTAGAGTGGTCTTCGGATCAATTTGACGCCAAATTAGTAAGCTTAAATCCCAGCTGGTTGCGGCCAAAACTAGGGCTGCGGCGACGGGGTGTTCACTGGAAACCCGTTCTATAGAGGAAAAACTCAGAGAAATCTATGCGAGGGAAGAACTGTTCTACCGTTAGCGTTCTAGGGTGGACTGGCTTAAAGCTGGAGACTAAAATACCAAATATTTCCAAAACCGAGCAACTCACAGAAAGAGGAAAAATACTGTTAGGGCGCTTAGACGGGAGGATGGATCCCACTGCACGGTGGATGAGGATATGAGGGAACTGGCGGCCTCTTTCTATGAATGGTTGTTCACGTCTGATGGGTCGGCTGGTGCCAACTTACTGTTACAAAATATTGTACCTCTGGTTACGGCGGAGATGAATCAAAGGCTGACGGCAGCCTTTTCGGATGAGGAGATCGAGCGAGCTTTATTCCAAATGGGTCCGACAAAGGCACCTGGGCCTGATGGACTCCCAGCTCTCTTTTACCAAAGACACTGGTCATTGGTTAAGGAGGATGTGTGCATGGCGGTGAAGGAGTTTCTTAACGGAGCGTCCACGCCTGAGGGTTTTAACGACACGGTTATAGTTACGATTCCGAAAATCAACTCACCGGAGTTGCTTTCACAGTTCAGACCGATTAGCTTATGCAACATGCTCTATAAAATAGCCACGAAGGTGTTGGCAAACAGACTAAAAGGTTCACTCCCTCTATTGATATCAGAAGAACAAAGTGCCTTTGTTCCGAGGAGGTTGATCACGGATAATGTTTTTGTGGCATATGAGTGTGTGCACGCCATTCGAAACAGGAAGAGAAAGAAGCCACTGTGTGTGGTGAAGCTAGACATGATGACGACATATGATAGGGTCGAATGGATTTGTCTAGAGCAGGTTCTGAATCGAGTGGGTTTTGATGCTCAACAGATTGCTATGATTATACGATGCGTGACGTCGGCGAGGTTCTCAGTGCGGCTTAATGGCGGCTTATCTAGGGTTTTTGGCCCCTCTCGTGGATTGAGACAAGGTGACCCGTTGTCACCCTACTTGTTCTTGTTCTGTGTGGAGGGGTTCTCGGCGCTTCTAAAAAGAGCATAAGAGGAGAAGAGAATCAAAGGAGTGTCATTTGGGAGCACTGGCCCCAATGTTACTCACTTGCTGTTCGTCGATGACAGTATTGTTTTCCTGGAGGGATCTTTGGATAATATGATGGAGTTGAAGGAAATTCTGAGACAGTACGAGGAGGCTTCGGGTCAGCGCATTAACTTACAGAAATCTGCCATTTTCTTTGGTAAGGGCACTCAGGACGACCTGAAGGGCCAATTACAGAACATACTTGGTGTTCACAATGAAGCCCTTGGTGAGCAGTATTTGGGTCTGCCTACACTGGTAGGAAGATCAAAGGACGACACCTTCAAATATGTCACGGAGTGCTCAAAAGGA
Source organism: Triticum aestivum (assembly GCF_018294505.1). NCBI lineage: Eukaryota > Viridiplantae > Streptophyta > Magnoliopsida > Poales > Poaceae > Triticum > Triticum aestivum. The sequence goes on along the minus strand of NC_057805.1, from coordinate 298,133,556 downwards.
AAGTTTAACGGTTTGAAGGGCCAGGGGCTCTCAAAGGCTGCGCGGGAAGTTCTTGTTAAGTCTATACTCCAAGCTACACCAACTTACACTATGAGTTCTTTCCACCTCACAAAGAAAATGTGCCGGAACCTGACTTCTATCTCGTCAAAATTCTGGTGGGGGCAACAAATGGTGATAAGAAGGTGCATTGGATCTCGTGGGAGAAGATGTGTGAGGCTAAGCGGGATGGTGGTCTCGGCTTTCGTGATCCGAAGGCCTTCAACCAAGCCCTCTTGGCCAAACAGGCATGGAGGATCTTACAATATCCGACGTCATTGTGTGCCCGCGTTCTTAAGGCAAGGTACTTCCCGGACACCACGATTATGTCGGCCACGTGTCCCTCGGGGGGTTCTTTTACCTTTCGAAGTATTCTACATGGCCGCGATCTTATGAGAGAAGGACTTGTTTGGCGGGTCGGAGATGGAACTAGCATCAACATACACCACGATAACTGGATCCCGAGAAGCGGCAGCATGAGGCCACTCGGGGTTGTGTATTTGCAGGGAGTAACTAAGGTGGCAGACCTGATGGTGGCGACTAGAGATGCGTGGAATACTACTAAAATTGATGAGATGCTCTCGCCGGATGATGTGCAAGACATAAAACAAATAGCTATTGGGGGGCCAACGATGCAGGATGTTTTAGCTTGGAACTTTACAAAGAATGGCATCTTCACGGTGCGTTCCGCTTATCACTTGAGAATGACACTGAATAAGCTGAAAACCGGACGACCGGAATCAGCAAGCTCAGTTAACAAGCATCAGGGGTATTTGGGCATTTGGGATACCAGCGCACCAGGCAAGGCGAAAATCCACATGTGGAGGGTGATTAGAAACGGCTTGGCGGTGGGTGCGGAGCTGCTGCGAAGGAGGATCAAGCCAGGAGTATTTTGTGCAGTGTGCGGACGTGAGGAAACTATCATGCATACATTTTGGACTTGCCAACATTCTGTCCAGTTCTGGAACCGGCTGCGCTCAGAAAAGGGAGTAACGGTGGCAGCCCCACCGAGTTTCACATGCTCTCTGAGCGAGCTGGCTAATTGGCTGCTTGAGTGGTTTGCAGAAGCTCATGAAGACGAGCGACAAGCAATGATCCATGCGGTTTATGCCTTATGGCTGGCACGAAATGAGACGAAGAACGGCAAGAGGATCGATGAACCACATGAAATAATAGAGAGGGTTTGCTCTTTCATGAAGGAATGGAGGGAAGTTCACGACAAGCCGGGTCGGGAGACCAAAGTGACGATGCTGCAAAGATGGACAGCGCCGGAGGAGGGTTGGATCAAGGCCAATACTGACGGTGCAACGTCCAAGTTTGGAGGCAAGAGTGGAGGAGGCGTCGTATTGCGGGATCATAATGGTGCCTTTCTTGCAGAAGCATGCTACTTCTTCCCTCATGTTTTTGAGGCCGAGGCTGCGGAGATCAAAGCGTGCAAGCGAGCCCTATTGATGGCAGCGGAGATGAATGTGCAGAATTCAACTGGAACTGGACAGCCAGGCTCTAGTGCAAGTGATCAACACTCCGGAAAGGATTTTGGCAGCGACAGGCTCATGGGTGGAGGAGATCAAGACTATGCTTCGGTCTTTTAATGCTTTTAGAGTTTCGTGGGTGAGGCGTTCTGCAAATGTTGCCGCGCATAAACTAGCAAAGATAGGGGTAGGAGAAGAACTTTGTAAGATTTGGCTTGGATCACCACCAGATTTGGCGAGATTCCAGACTTGTTTTAAGTTAAATAAAAGCGGCGACATTTACCTTAAAAAAAATAGTATCTCCCGAGTGAAGCATGGGGCATTTTTAATTTTTGCGCTAAAATGCCAATTTTTGTTTGTTTGTGTTGAATCCGTATCTAGATAAATCTAAATCAACTAAGGAGGGTGATGATGGTACAGCTGGTCAGCAGTAGAGCGCAACTATCTATCATTATTGGGTAATCACACGGAATTCTTGGACCGGCAAAGTGATAAACAGCGGAATTCCCATTGAATTATCCCAGCGCACGGATCGAGCTGTAAAGGCGGCATCTAATCCGCCTTTGAAGCTAGAGTGGGGTGCGCATATCGTGGGCGTGCTGTTCCATTCTTCAGCCTCACAACGCCGTGCCAGGACCAGAGAGATTACCACCAACCGATGAAAGTTCGAGAAACGCAAAAGAAAGAAACTTGTGTCAACTTGACAGAATGCAAGCTATACTAGCCTTTTCATCAAGACTAAAACGCAACAAGAATATACTTGGATCATGACCATGAGCCGATCAATCCGTCAATGATATGATTATGATCACACACACACACTACGCATGCATGATGCATCCTCATCCATGCATGAGACACGAAAGTGCATTGTGATGTGATTCCTAGAGAATTCAGAGGTGTTTAGGAATTAGGAGTAGTTCGCCTGCGGTGCAGGCAGCTTGTGGCCTTAATGGCGCAGGTGCCGCATTCTTTGGCCGGCGACGTGAAGCCAGAGTGCCAGACGCGGCGGAACGCGGCAAGGACGGCGCGGTGGTGCTCGGCGGCGTTGAGAGCGAGGTAGCACGCCAGCAGCTCCTCGAGGTCCTCTGATGACCCGATGTGGTTGGCCGCCACCATCTCCGCCATGCTCTCCGCCATATCCCTCTCTGGGTCCGACGATGTCTTCACCACCACCAGGCTCTCGTACAGCCACCGCCGTCTCCTGCTGCCCGCGTCCTCGGCTGCTTTTTCCTTCCGGGTACTTTTGTCGTCGTGGCCGCGCTGCCGCCGCCGCCTGCCGTCCGGCTTCACGTGGAACCCCCACGCCCTGCAGGTGGACGGCGTCGTGGCAGCCGAGGTGGGGGTGCTGGCGCTGCTGCTGACGGCGGCGCTTTCCGCGGGGTCGTTCTTGGCGGCGGGCCTCGTGACGATGCGCCGAAGGTTGAGCTCCGGCGTCGCTGGAGGCGCGTCAATCCCGCCGAGCCTGCCGGCGCGGCGATGGATGACGTCGACGCGGACGTCCAAGGCCGCGCCGTCGTCGTCGGCGGCGCCGCGCGGGGCGATGCACCGGAGCGCTCCGTCCGGGCGCGGCGCCCGGTCCGCGCTCGGAAAGTAGTAGGAGGCTCTGTTGGGAGAGTAGCCGGCGCACGCCGCCGGTGGGCGCGCGGGTGGCCGGCCCTGCTGGCTTGTCTTTTGGTCCGTCCACTCCGGCGAGGCGGCGACGAATGCGATTGCGTCGGCGGAGGAGCCACGGGTCGGACTCGGCGGACACGCGGGCGATCGCTTGCCCTTCCTTGTGCTCCTCCCCCTGAGCTTGTGGAACCAGGAGGAGGCTGGCATCGCGCGGGCCGGGCGGGAGACAGAGACAGAGACACTCTGTTGCGGCCAAGACAGAGCGTGTGTGTGTGGTGGCGTGGCGTGGCGTGGGTGTGCGCGTTGGTGATCAAAGTTGCAGTGCCCAGCTAGCGCACGGTAGTTATATATCGCGAATGTGGCGACACGTCGTCTGCTAGCTTTCTGATGCGGGGGACGAAGAGATATCGAATATCTACTTGTCAGAGCAATTTGTTGTGGAGTGTGAACTGGTCCTGGTATTTGAGGCGCACTTTACATTCATCTACTAGCAGTACGTACGCGAGATAGAGATACTGGTGTCCTGTCCGTGGTATGGGAAGCACAAGGGTCGTAGATGTCAAAGTTTTGGTCTACCGTGCTGTGCATCATTTGAATGCGATGCAAACGCAGGGGGCCGATCCTTGCAAAGCTTTCGGCTGGCGTGGGGCAGGCGCCTGTGGCGCCCGACGGCCCCGAAATTGAACTCCAGCACCGCGTGTTTGTGCGAGGGTAGGTGTAGGTGGGTGCACCTAAGTAATTATACTGTAACAGTGACGATAACAGTCGATAGAGTGGGGCACCAGAGCCGAGCGTCGGAGCGTGCGTTTCTTCTTCTCAGGCCGAACGGCTCATCTGATCAACCCGCATGCACGTACGTCGTCCGCCACTGGGTGCTACATACACAATACATTCATGGATGACGGATGCTCACGGCCGCACGCCATTCACGGTGGATTGGCGCCGGACGTGGCTCGTACGTACAAGCAGTTCCCGTTTAAAGTTGCTGGGATTAGATTTTGGGGAATTGCTTGCTAGTCATAAACCCTGACGTGCGGTGAGAATTTTGTTTGTTAGTTAAATCTTGGGTTAAAATCTAACAAAAATTACAAAGGGACCGATAAACCAGGACGGAAGTAGTAGTCATAAACCCGGTCGTGCGGTGAGAATTTGAGACCAAGTTCCTTCCACGTGAATTAACACAGGACAAATGCATCCTTGTCGTGCCTCCTTCGGTCACCCAGTGACTGAATCACCTTGTCAATGTGAGCAAGATCAAACAACATCAACCAGATGAAAAGTGCCACCATGATGGGCAAGGTGACAGCCCTTCCAAGATACTCCATGGATGACACCCTAAAAAAAATCACCATGAATACATTAGCAAGATACTCCATGGAGTATATGCAAGATACTCCATGGAGTATTAGTTTTCAGAATGGATTTCTCACTCGGTGCTTTTTGTAAGTACTCCGCATGGGATTTTGTAGGATGGCTTTTGCGGTGAATCACTGTCCTTGTTGTGGGAACTAGGTGATTGAGCAGATCCGTATGATTTTTGGCTAATTTCTCATGATAAATTAGACTATTCTACTTTTCTTAATTAATGAAATGAGGCAACGCATTTGCTTCCGTTAGAAAAATCTAGTACGAATGATCCATGTAAAACAAGGCTTATGTGCTAGCCCGCGATATTACGGACGGAACTGGGGAAGTGGTGTGATACACTGTGTTTCACTTGGTCGCAACCAATGGAGCAAGTGCCGGATAGTGGTATTGGTGTAGGTGGTACTATGTTCCTCGTTGGTTGGATATGGCTATTTAGCACGTAAGTGAAGAAAAGGGAAGGTATTCCATGATTATGTCACATAATAAGGAAGAAAATTGTAGAATTCAGTACCATATGTTGACATTGATTAGACCGACCAAAGAGTTGATCAAACAACCGAGTTTACGGCCAAACCTCTACAAGAAGGGAATGAAAGATCTAGCCAGCAGGCTGGCCAAGGAGAGTCTCCTCCACTGGGATTTCTCCCTAGGATTCAATGTAGTATATCAGGTGTGTTATCTCTTCGCCTCTACGGTTCACTCCTATCCCTTGCTTGGTTCAAGAGAGCTTCACCTTGTGATTTCTTTCTCTTCGGCCTCCTTCATGCTCTCGGAGGAATTTGTGGGACTTGCTTTATAATGTCATATTGGTGGTTTGGCCAAGGATTTTTCATATGCTTCAAGTCAGTGATTTTCATTTTTGGTTTTTGGTTGCTTAAAACCGAGTTGGACATTTCATTTATGGTCTTAAAGATTGCTTTTGGCTAGACTTTATGTGTCATTTTCATCTTCATCGTGGTTCTCATGAAAATGATTATATTTCTCGTCCTTGGGATCCTTCGTGGTCTGCTAATTCTGAAACACTTGAGGGTTCTCAATGTAGCCTGACTGCAATCAGGCCGAAACTAGATTTTCTCAAGGTCAATGCTTCTCAGGATAATCAGACTACCTTAGAAGTAGCTAAATTTGGGATCAACTACGATCATGCCCATGCTCATGGATGTGACTGAAAAAAAACTTTTTGGTCGTTGGATTTCTCTTCCCGTCAATGGACTCCGTCGTGCAGGCAGGTGTCTGTGGTGAGCTTTAACTTGGGTCATGTGAATTGCATGCAAATCCTTCAACTGTGCAGGACTCAGCTATGCCCAGCAAGAAATTTCTAGGAGTTAACATTTTGGCCAATTATTATAATTCTTTGTCAAACCCATTGTTGGAGTCTATCCTTCATCATCGAGAAGCCATTTACTCGAATCTGGATATTTCAGATACCCTTGATTACTCAATATTCCGACCAAGGACTATATATTCAAACGACTGGGCAAGTGCATCATTTGCTATGACACGAATCAAATGACCCATACATGCCCAAGTAATATGTGTGTGCAATGTCACTCTATGCAGACCCCATGCCAGTCTTGTGTGGGCTTGGCCCAACAAGGGATCTTTGTGGAGAGTAATTGTTTGATGTGTATAACATTGGGGCACATCTCAAGTAATTGGCCCTCCTTATTTTGTTGCACTTTTTGCAATCTTTTGGGGCATCAGTCAAATGCCTATTTTCCTGATAATAAGCTTTTAATGAGAAATTTTCAGATTCCTAAGCAGAGGGTTCAGTTCAACAGGAAATCCTTTTGGATGGGTAATTATCCTAAGTTTGTCTTGCGGATTAAGAGTAGTCCTGTAATGTGAGCATTATGCATGACTTTCTGTAAGCATCCATTTTAATGTGATCATCGCATAGGCTTTAGTTTTGTTAATTATTTTTTGTGTGGTGTTCATAGGTGATTTGAAACTCCCATGGACATAATACAATGAAATGTCCAAGGTTGGAAACAATACAGAGAAATTACAAACTAGATAAAGGCTTTCTATGGAATTTGCAAAAATGAAATTTCCCACAAGCCCAAATTGGAGATCAAATACTAGGAGACTATCGGGATCATCCATATGAATCCAACAAGCCCAAGAACGTCAAAATAGGAGTGCGTATGAGGAAATGACGACCAAAATCCGGAACTCCGCGGGGAACTCCAGATGAGAAGACTAGATACGGTACCCGCGCTCTTACCATGCAATTTGGGTTGCGAAACCAGCCATAACTACTACCATTCTTCACCTATTTCGTCCCTGTTTGTTCCTACTACTTCCTTGACCACCAAGGAGGGTATTGGGAGAGAATAAGGCTCATTTAGGTCCCTTGGATCAAAGGAGAGAAGCTACATACACTGAAGAGACACGTGGAGCCAATTACAAAAACCTCTTCAAACCTAGTCCTCGACACATAGAGAATTCTGATCTCCCCCAACAATCAAGCGGCCATATACGTCACGTCAAGAAGGCGTTAGGGGGTTGTGCCAAGCCCCTTCTCTATCCATTACAACCTAGAAGGAAGGCCGAAAAGGAAGCCACCGAAGGAGCCGCCAGCAGGCCGCTGACTCCATGACCACCACTCCTTCTTCTTTCCCCATTACAGACTCCATGATGGCTTGTAATGACTCTTGAACCCCCTTTCAATGTGATGTTACTTGAGTGATCGATTTTTATTGGCATGACATCTAGTACACATGTCTTTGATGGAAGTGTACTTATGTGTGTCATATTCATGTTAATATTCCCCCTTATCGTAACTTAGTGATTGCAGTCGTCCGATCCACCGGCGTAGTTGGAGACGTTCAACTTCCAAGGGCACACATGAGTTGATAGGTAGATTGTGTGATCCGATAGACCTCTGGGTGACATGCTTTGGTATCTTGAGAGGAGCCCATCTTAACTAGGAATTATGGTTGTCCATAGGTAGATTATGTTAGTTGTTGCATGTATGTGATGAGAAGTAGGACAATTGAGTTGTCTGAATAAGGCGTTGCTTGAGAGACAATGTTATTTGAGGGACCGCCCACGATAAATAGATTATTCGATCGAACAAGGTGATATTGCACATATGTGGAGCGTCGTCATCCAGGTCACTGGGTACTACTAACCTCTACCTTGACATCACTTTGCTCATCTAAAACATTAATCCTTCCTCGTTTATTTCTCTGTCTACTCTAGTATTTACTTTACATTGTACTAGTTTTTTTCTTTGAATAATTTGGATTGCTTACCACATGTGTCACGTGGTTTTTTCGTTGTACTAGTACTTAGTTTAATTTCCTCTCTTTTGTATTTCCTAGCAATCAATGAGAGTAAACTATTTCCAAACTCTGATTTGCGTGCTGAGTATAGTTGCGTCCGTGACACCGTAGTTGTGGGGTTGGTAGTTATCTTCCTATAAGCTCTTTGTTAGTTTAACACATAAAATGGTAAAAGAGACTCCCCGAAAGTTGTTCTTGACAACAAGTCTGTGCACTTGCAGACATCATCCGCAATGATTAGATCCATCGATGCAAGCGCCAGCGACGATCGATGATCAAATTGAGGTGGGGCGGGTGAGAGACGAGGATTGCGGGGTGCCAACCGCGTGTGTGGTGACCGACGGAGGCAAGGGCGCCATGCCGATGTGGGGGTTGCCTAGCGGGAAGAGAGGCCGCTGCGCGAGGAAGGAAAATCTTTTACTAGGAAGTTGTTCCGGCTACTGAAAATTGATAGGCGTCCAACGCTCCTAAAATATTTGAGGAAATAGCGCCTTTGAGAGTTCGACTATGTCCGGTTTAATTTCCCAAAAGGGAATCTTTTGAGGAGTTAAGCCATTTTGAGGCTTCGGTTAGAGATACCCTTAGGCCTGACTTTTCATGAATAGGACAGGGCGATACTATGGTCTGCACCAGCATCCCACCCTGTATTTTTTTAAACATTCACATGTTCTTTTCTTTAAATAAAAATCTCGTGTTCTCGGTCTTTGATCTCCCAGGTTCTAAGGGAAACGCCAATGCAAATCATTAAATATCCGCGGACACTGGGTGTGGTGGAGGCCATCCAATTGAAGTCACCAAATGTTCGCCCCTAGTCCAGCCTCCTCCATTTGACATGGATATCTAGATCAATAGCAATTTAAGAATACGTTTAAATAGTTGCAAACATACAAAATCACAACCAAAAGCACCAGGAGTTTACTAAGTTTTTATATCCAATCTATGGCAAAAGCCCTAAGTCCGGCTGTTCGTCCCAAAGACATCACTCGTCGGTCAGCTTGTCACCTTCCATTTGGCGAAACGCTCAAATAGGCTACCATGATACTCTTGCACAATCCTCGCGGCATCGCAATCCAACTTGAAGGTCTTCACAAACAACATCAGGGAGCCCTCTAAAGTGGCCTTGATCTCAAGCCGCCTCTATTCGAGCTTAAGCTTCTTATTGTGTGCGTCCATGAACGTACCAAACCTCTCCACCTTCTTTTGCTCATTTACCTCATTGCGCTTGGCACTTAACTCTTCCTTCTTCACGATGATGTCCTCGAATTTATCCATCATCTTGGCCGCTGCCCCTTCCCGCTTCTCCTTCTTCACCTCCCACTTCCCCCTTGGTTCCTAGTCACTGTCATGGCCGGAGCAGTTGCTTCATTTGTGACCATGTAGGTCTTGAGGGAATTGTCAACAAAGGCTTGCCACTTGCTTTGTCCATACAACTTCATCCGACAATGCATAAACAGGAAGTGTTTCTTATCCATCTTGTGGTACAATGCACACACACGCGTGCGGGCTATCAAAAAAGACAGTAACATGGTCAACAAGTTGCAACATGGAGAAAATTCAGCCAAATGACCAACACATAGAGCAACAAGCCACAAAACTTACTTGTTCTTGGAATGCCACACTACTTGACCACCGATTATGCACCTATTCATAAAAGCCACAATACTTGTCGACAACCTCCTGGATGTTGTACCATCGATGACCGAGCGACTTTGCTTTGTGATTATGGATCACCTCTGTGTGGTACGGATCGTATCACTTTTGCTCGTGAAACCAATCATGCACACTTTTCCGAAATGTCATGCCCCTTTCAGGCATGCCATGAAACAGATCAATTAGTGGCCAACCACACCACACAGATCAACTCATCTTCCTTGATGGAGAAAATGTGTCCCCTCTTCTTCTCTGGGTCGACATTCGACATTAAGTAGTCTTTCGGATCCATTGCTGGCGGATGGGTGTTCGTGTGATGGGTGCACGTCTCTTGGGTATCCGATTGTGGTTGGTCCTCCGGCTTGGAGTCTTCCACTTGTCCATCTTCGTGTTTGTGTCTGTCTTGGGCCATTTTCATCATCTCCTCCCTGCTTCGCATAGTTGCACTTGGTTGAGACCTTATGGCAAACAGTGACAGAGTAGTGACAGACGAGAGCTCCACAACTGGTACCGTGACCGTACAAGCATTGGCGACTCCGTGAACATGTAGTCGGTGTTGAGGTCGACAATGAACATCACTCGATAGCCGGAGGTGAAGGAGGTCACGACGGCAGGACTGTTGCGTGTCGAGTGGACCGAGCTGCTGGCAATGTAGTAGTAGGGCGCCTTTAGCCATGAGGGCTAGGGCTGCGATTGCCTGGGAGGCACCAACCTGGCGTTGCGCTTTGGCTTCGGCAGTATGTGATGTCTACTACGCAACTTTATTCTTGTAGACACGTGTTGGGCCTCCAAGCGCAGAGTTTTGTAGGACAGTAGCAATTTTCCCTCAAGTGGATGACCTAAGGTGTATCAATCCGTGAGAGGTGTAGGATGAAGATGGTCTCTCTCAAACGACCCTGCAACCAAATACAAGAAATCTCTTGTGTCCCCAACACACCCAATACAATGACAAATTGTATAGGTGCACTAGTTCGGCGAAGAGATAGTGATAAAAGTGTAATATTGATGGTAGAAATATATTTTATAATCTGAATAAATAAAAACAGCAAGGTAGCAAGTAGTAAACGGGCACAAAAACGGTGTTGCAATGCTTAAAAAGGAGGCCTAGGGTCCGTACTTTCACTAGTGCAATCTCTCAACAGTGCTAACATAGTTGGATCATATGATTATCCCTCAAAGTACAATAAAGAATCACTCCCGAGTTCCTATTAGCGGAGAACAAAAGATAGGAATTGTTTGTAGGGTACGAAGCCACCTCAAAGCTATTCTTTCTGTTTGATCTATTCAAGAGTTTGTACTAAAATAATGCAAAGCTATTTTTTCCGTTTGATCTATTCTAGAGTTTGTACTAGAATAACACCAAAGCATATTCATATTCATAATACTCAATCCACACAAATAACTATAAGGAGACCCCAAAGTTTCCATCGGAGAAAAACGTGCATCAACCCCTTTGCATAGATTACCCCAATATCACCGCGGGAATCCGCGAGTTGAATGCCATAACATATATCAAGTGAATCAATAAGATACCCCAATTGTCACCTCAAGTATTCATACCGCAAGACATATATCATGTGTTCTCATCTCTGAATATTCAATCTGACATGACAAAACTTCAAAGGGTAAAGATTCAATTCATCACAATAAGAGTATAGAGGGGGGAACATCATATGATCCGACTATATTAACAAATCCCATGATATAGATCACGAGATAGAGAGATAAAACACATAGCTACTAGTACAAACCCTCAGCCCCGAGGGTGAACTACTCCCTCCTCATCGTGGTGGCTGCCGGGATGATGAAGATGGCCACCGGAGATGATTCCCCCCTCCGGCAGGGTGCCGGAACGGCTCTAGATTGGTTTTCGGTGGCTACGGAGCCCTGCGGCGGTGGAGCTTCTGATCTAGGTTAACCCCGAGGGGTTTCGGAATATTTGGGAATTTATAGTGCAAAGAAGGGGTACGGGAAGCCACCGAGGTGGGCACAACCCACCTGGGCGCGCTAGGTGGGCCTGGCGCGCCCTAGTGGGTTGTACCCCCCTCGGGGCACCCCTCAGGTGCTGCTCTGGCCCATTGGCTTCCTTCTGGTCCATAAAAAATCCACAAAAAAGTTTTGCGGTGTTTGGACTCCGTTTGATATTGATTTTCTGCAATGTAAAAAACAAGCAAAAAACAGCAACAGGCACTGGGCACTGGGTCAATAGTTTAATCCCAAAAACTGATATAAAGTTGCTATAAAATGATTGTAAAACACCCAAGAATGATAAAATAACAGCATGAAAATACTTCATAAATTATAGATACGTTGGAGACGTATCAGTATGCCTGATCGGCCATTGCAGAATCTTCCACCCTCTTCTTGCCTTCATGCGAATCTTGCGCGCAGCCGCCTTCGGGTCCGACAGGCGACGAACAATGTCATTAGCTCCTTCGGCTGCTCCATCGTGATGGCGTATGGCGGAACGGGTCGTAAAGATTGAGGGAGGTGACAATCGAGGCATAGGTAATGGGAAGGGCGAGCCTTCAAGAGAAAAATAGTGGTGAGATTGTCCAAGTGTGTGGGCTCCATTTCTGTTTGGTGCTACTTTGAATGGGTCCATGTCGGTGTCCTACATGACACACGAACGAATGTCCGTAAACCTCCCTTCAGTTTGGTCCTGGGTTTGGAGAATTTTGAACGTCCAAACCGGTCCAGACAAATTTGATGACCGCCTGACATTTGGATGCGATTTGATGATTACCGTTGGAGTTTTTCTTTTGAAATGAGCAAAAGACTTGTCATCTCATTAATTAAGAACAGAAGGTTTCAAAGTAGCAGACAACAGCTACACAGTGGCAAAAATAAGCAATTACTCATGAGGTAAAATCACATATAAACCCTTGGCACCCGCTATTATCGACAACCTGACCTAAGGCCAACTCCAACGCATGACCCCAAACGGACTTCCGTTTGGCTCGGATTCTGTCCGTTTGGGGCGGGTAATGGGGTCGTGTCCGAGCCTTTTCTGGGATACGGTGGCCGTGCTCCCAACGCCCTTCGGTCGCATCCTGTCCGCCTCCTATTTCAAACGCAAATATTCCAATAAACCATGCCCGTAGTTCATGCCAGCGGCCCTAGTTCACGCTGGCAACACAACCCGCCTTCTTTGCTTTGGTTGCGGCATTGGCGGCCTCGATGTCGAGCTACCTCTGCCTGGCCGTGGCATTGGCGGCCTCGATGTCGAGCTGCCTCTGCTGGGACGCCTCCTCCATGTCGATTTTCCTCTTCTTGGCCGCCTCCTCCATCTCAAGCTTCTTCGTTTGAAGCTCCAGGTATTGCTTCATTTGCTCCTCCTTGCTTTGTCGCTTTTTCTCGTCTCTCACATCCTTTTGAGACATCATGTCGTGCAAAGTCTCATGCAAGGCAATGGATGACGCATCACACTTGTCATTCATCTTGGAGTTGGTCTTGCCCCTCGACCTCTGTAACGCCTCACCATCTCCACCCCCGGCCAACGCGGCCGTCTTCTTGCCTCTCTTCCTTTGAAGTTCAGAGTATTGATCTTTGAACTTATGGCAATTGTTGATGAGCGTCCAACAATGCGTAAGAGTGAATGGCTTGTCATTATGCCGGGCCTTGAATGCTTCCACAGATTGAAATGCCTACACGATCAACAAAAATTGAACATGCAAACATATAGAAGGACGAAGTCATGGCCGTAGCAATGAAGATAAGAGACCATACCATGTCCCCAATGCCGAGACCACTCACGGAACGTGCTTCAACACTCTCAAGTGCGGCACAATACTTGTTGCATTCTTGTTGGATGAACAACCACCTCTTTTGAATCGAGGTGATGCCACAATCCCTCGTAAATTGGTAGGGCGGAAACAACTTCCTTTCATGGAATGTTTTGTGAACTCTTGTCCAAAAAACAAGTCCCTTTTGTTGCGCACCAGTCCTCGGATCTTGGCCAACCTCCATCCAACTTTGGCAAATCAACTTGTCCTCCTCTTGTGAGTATGATCCCGTACGACTGCTCTTCTTCCTCTTTTGTGCTTCCGCTCTTTGTGTGAGCTCGTCGATGAACAATGGCTCGCCCCCAATATCGATGCCTTCCTCTTCTTCATCACCTTCACCTTCGCAATAGATGTCACTGATAACCCACAAGTATAGGGGATCAATTGTAACCTCTTTCTATAAGTAAGAGTGTAGAACCCAACGAGGAGCTAAAGGTAGAACAAATATTCCCTCAAGTTCTATCGATCACCCATACAACTCTACGCACGCTTAACATTCGCTTTACCTAGAACAAGTATGAAACTAGAAGTACTTTGTAGGTGTTGTTGGATAGATTTGCAAGATAATAAAGAGCACGTAAATAAAAAGTAGGGGATGTTTAGATGAAGACACAACTAAGTTAGTTTTAGTAGAGAGCTTTTTGTCACACAAGAAAGTTATTTGTCCCTAGGCAATCGATAACTAGACCGGTAATCACTATTACAATTTTATATGAGGGAGAGGCATAAGCTCATATGCACTTATGATTGGAACTCTAGAAATCATCCGCAACTACTAAAGATCATTAAAGTAAAACCCAACCATAGCATTAAACTATCAAGTCCTCTTTATTCCCATACACAAACAACCTATTTACTCGGGTCTGTGCTTCTGTCACTCACGCCACCCACCATAAGCAAATCACGAACATATTGCAAACCCTACAGCGGGGATCCCTCACACTTGCGCGACACGGAGAGCACCATAGGACAGCACCAGTAATAAAACATGCAACCCAAACCAATCACGATCATCAATGAACCCATAGGACAAAACGGATCTACTCAAACATCATAGGATAGCCATACATCATTGGGAAATAATGTATAGCGTTGAGCACCATGTTTAATTAGAGATTACAACGGGTCAAAGAGGGGTTACACCGCTGCATAGAGGGGGGAAGAGTTGGTGATGACGGCGGCGAAGTTGTTGGTGTAGATCGTTGTCGCGATGATGGCCCAGGCAGCGTTCCGGCGCCACCGGGAGAGAGGGGGAGAGAGCCCTCCTTCTTCTTCTTCTTCCTTGACCTTCCCCCTAGATGGGAGAAGGGTTTCCCCTCTGGTCCTTGGCTTCCATGGCGGCGGAGGGGCGGGAGCCCCTCCGAGATTGGATCTCTCTCTCTCTGTTTCCTTCTGTTTCTGCGCTCTCTGATTCTGCCCTTTAACCGTTTCTTAAATTCCTGGAGATCCATAACTCCGACTGGGCTGAAATTTGGACACGAGTTTTATCTGGATATTGGCTTTCTTGCGGCGAAAGAAGGGCACCAACCGCCTTACGGAGTGGCCACGAGGGCCCAGGGCGCGCCCTACCCCCTGGGCCGCGCCCCTCACCCTCGTGGGCCCCTCGGGCATCGTCTCGCGTTGATTCCACTTCCCAAAATTCACATTATTCCAAAAAAATCTCCATAAGTTTTTATCCTGTTTGGACTCCGTTTGATATTTATTTTCTGCGAAACAAAAAACATGCAACAAACAGGAACTGTCACTGGGCACTGGATCAATATGTTAGTCCCAAAAAAAGTATAAAAAGTTGCCAAAAGTATGTAAAAGTTGTAGAATATTGGCATGGAACAATCAAAAATTATAGATACGACGTAGACGTATCAGCATCCCCAAGCTTAATTCCTGCTCATCCTCGAGTAGGTAAATGATAAAAAAGATAATTTTTTATGTGGATTGCTACCTACCATAATCTTGATCATGTAATCTAATCATGGCATGAATATTAAGACACGAGTGATTCAAAGCAATAGTCTATCATTTGACATTAAGACAATAATACTTCAAGCATACTAATAAAGCAAACATGTCTTTTCAAAATAACATGGCCAAAGAAAGTTATCCCTACAAAATCATATGGTTTGGCTATGCTCCATCTTCACCACACAAAATATTCAAATCATGCACAACCCCGATGACAAGCCAAGCAATTTTTTCATACTTTTGATGTTCTCAAACCTTTTCAACTTTCACGCAATACATGAGCGTGAGCCATGGATATAGCACTATAGGTGGAATAGAATATGATGGTGGAGGTTGTGTGGAGAAGACAAAAAGGAAGAAAGTCTCACATCGACGCGGCTAATCAATGGGCTATGGAGATGCCCATCAATTGATGTCAATGCGAGGAGTAGGGATTGCCATGCAACAGATGCACTAGAGCTATAAGTGTATGAAAGCTCAAACTGAAACTAAGTGGGTGTGCATCCAACTTGCTTGCTCATGAAGACCTAGGGCATTTGAGGAAGCCCATCGTTGGAATATACAAGCCAAGTTCTATAATGAAAATTCCCACTAGTATATGAAAGTGATAACTCAAGAGACTCTCTATATGAAGAACATGGTGCTACTTTGAAGCACAAGTGTGGTAAAAGGATAGTAACATTATCCCTTCTCTCTTTTCTCTCATTTTTTATTTTTTTATTTTTTTTGTAGGCTTCTTTGGCCTCTCTCTTTTTTGGGGGGCTTCTTTGGCCACTTTTATTTTGATAAACTCACATGGGACAATGTTCTAATAATGATCATCACACTTTTATTTACTTAAAACTCAATATTACAACTCGATATCTAGACAAAGATATAACTCTACATGAATGCCTCTGGCGGTGTACCGGGATGTGCAATGATCTAGCGTAGCAATGAAATCAAAAAACGGACAAGCCCTGAAAACATCATGCTAGCTATCTTACGATCATGCAAAGCAATATGACTATAAATGCTCAAGTCATGTATATGAAGATGATGGAAGTTGCATGGCAATATATCTCGGAATGGCTATGGAAATGCCATAATAGGTAGGTATGGTGGCTGTTTTGAGGAAGATACAAGGAGGCTTATGTGTGATAGAGCGTATCTTATCACGGGGTTTGGATGCACCGGCGAAGTTTGCACCAACTCTCGAGGTGAGAAAGGGCAATGCACGGTACCGAAGTGGCTAGCAATGATGGAAGGGTGGAGTGCGTATAATCCATGGACTCAACATTAGTCATAAAGAACTCACATACTTATTGCCAAAGTCTATTAGCTATCGAAACGAAGTAATACGCGCATGCTCCTAGGGGGATAGATTGGTAGGAAAAGACCATCGCTCATCCCCGACCGCCACTCATAAGGAAGACAATCAAAAAATATCTCATGCTCCAACTTCTTTACATAACGGTTCACCATACGTTCATGCTACGGGACTCACAAACCTTAACACAAGTATTTCTCAAATTCATAACTAATCACTAGCATGACTCTAATATCACCATCTTTATATCGCAAAACTATTGCAAGGAATCAAACATATCATATTCAGTGATCTAGAAGTTTTATGTAGGATTTTATGACTAACCATGTGAATGACCAATTCCTGTCATCTCTCTAAATAGATATAAGTGAAGCAAGAGAGTTTAATTCTTTCTACAAAATATATGCTCACGCTCTAACAAATATAAGTGAACCAAAAAAGCATTCTACAAATGGCGGTTTTCTATGTGTATGGAAACAAGCAATCCAAACTTCAAATGATATATGTGATGCACATGAAGCATTCTATAAAGCCATACTCAAAAGATATAAGTGAAGTGCAATGAGAATTCTATAAATCAACCATGGACTATCTCATACCAGCATGATGCATCAAATAAAAGTGAAAACTAAATGCAAAAGAGCTCCAAGATTTGCACATATCGCATGAACGAAACGAAACCGAAAACATACCAATACTTGTTGAAGAAAGATGGGATGCCTTCTGGGGCATCCCCAAGCTTAGACGCTTGAGTCTCCTTGAATATTTACTTGGGGTGCCTTGGGCATCCCCAAGCTTGAGCTCTTGCCTCTCCCCCTTCTCCTCATATCGAGACCTCCTCGATCCTTGATCACTTCATCCACACAAAACTCAACAGAAAGTTCGGTAAGATCCGTTAGTATGATAAAGCAAATCACTACTCTAAGTACTGTTGCAAACCAATTCATATTTTGTTTTTGCATTATAGCTACTGTAATGTAACTTTTCCATGGCTTAATCCACTGATAGAAATTGATAGTTTCATCAAAACAAGCAAGCAATGCATCAAAAATAGAACCTGTCTTAAACAGGACAGTTTGTAGTAATCTGAACATTAACCATACTTCTGGTACTCCAACAATTCTGAAACAATTAGGAAAAGTAAAACATTTGTATAGAAAGACAGTGCAGAAAGCTTCAGAACCTTTTGACGTTCCAGTAAAAAAAAATGTAAAATCGCGCACTACAGCCAAAGTTTCTGTTTTGCACCGCACAAACCAACAAGCAATGTAAACATCCTAAAGGCAAATCTTGGCACATTATTTTTATAATACAATGGAATTGTACAAGGGGATAATTATTTTTGTTGAAAAGTTTCTGTAATCAAGATTCACAAAGTTTCCGTGAGAATGAACAAAGTTCAAGGAGCTCCCTCACTTCAACAATGCTTGTCTCTCTCACTTTCACTTTCCTTTTTGAAAAGTTTTGGGTTCCCCTCTTTATTTTTTTGTTTTTAAACTCTATAAAAGCACTCAACAGAAATAAATGACTCTCTAAAACTTCTAGGTTGTCTCCCTGGCAGCCCTTTCTTTAAAGCCATTAAGCTAGGCATAAGGTGCTCAAGTAATGAATCCACCCGGATCCCAAGGTATATCAAAGCCAATTTGAATTAGCAATGATTTGGCATTTAGTAGTGAGCACAAAGCAACATATATCAAGCAATGATGAAGTCTAACTCTCTTCCTATGCATCGGCATGTCATACAAGAACAATTCATGAACATCAAGTAAAGGCCAATACATAGCATAAGCAGTTTCTTGCAATTTATCGTGTTGGAAACATAGAGAGGTGGAGATATAGTTCCTCTCAAATAATAATTGCAATTAGGAGCAGCAAGCACATGCATATTATATTCATCAAAATCATCAGGTGCAACGGTAAAAGGCAACCCATCAATATAATCCTTAACAAGAGCAAACTTCTCCGATATAGTGTAGTTTGGAGAATTCGAAAAGATAATAGGACTATCATGTGTGGGTGCAATAGCAAAAATTTCATGTTTAACATAAGGAACAATAGCAAGTTCATCTCCATAAGCATCATTCATATTGGTATCTTGGCCACAAGGATAGCAAGCATCAAGTTCATCAAAAAGGGATATTTCAAACGAATCAACAGGATCATAGCAATTATCATGGCATTCATCCTTCGGTAGGAACAAAGGGACATTAAATAATGTATGAGTTGGAGAGTTACTCTCATTAGAAGGTGGGCACGGGTAGCTAATCTGATCTTCCTCCTTTTGTTCTTCGCTCTCCTCATCATCTTTTTCATCCAATGAGCTCACAGTTTCATCAATTTCTTCTTCCATAGACTCCTGCAAAATATTAGTCTCTTCTCGGACAGCGGAAAATTTCTCAATAAATTCATCAATATCATAATTGTATTTATAATTCTCATAGCAATATTTACGGATAGCTAAATTTTCAGGTCTATAAACTAAATCATCAAAATCTTCAAACTGTTTAAACAAAGATTCAATTTCACAAGCACCCTTAAAAGCAAAAAATTCTTCTATTCGTTCCACATCATAGTAATCATATATACCATTAGCATAAGAAGCTAAGGTTTCATTATCATTAAATTTGCATGAAAAGGGAAGGCATGGAGCCTTCATCCTAGAGCAACAAGTATAATCATGTCTCAAGCATAGATCCCGAGCATACCAACGCAATATATAAATTTGATCCCATGATAGTTTCCCTTTTTGAGTCAAGCGATAATCCCTAAAGTATTCATGTTGATCCAATGTGTCTCCCATTATATAATTGAATGGGGTTTTCTCAGGATTATTAAAGTAGTACATAATATCTTTCACATAATGAGCATCGAGGGTTTTAGGAGGTTCCCCATCTTCATGAGTAGCAAGTAAACCTAATTTTTTTGGTATTTCGTGTTCCATATCCATAACTAAAGATAGAGAACAACTTAGAACAGAAAATAAAAATTACTTAGTGATAAAGCAAACAAGCACACACGAGAATATTCACCCCATGCTATTGCTCCCCGGCAACGGCGCCAGAAAAAGGTCTTGATAACCCACAAGTATAGGGGATCAATTGTAGCCTCTTCCGATAAGTAAGAGTGTCGAACCCAACGAGGAGCTAAAGGTAGAACAAATATTCCCTCAAGTTTTATCGAGCACCGATACAACTCTACGCACGCTTAACGTTCGCTTTACCTAGAACAAGTATGAAACTAGAAGTACTTTGTAGGTGTTGTTGAATAGGTTTACAAGATAATAAAGAGCGCGTAAATAGAAAGTAGGGGCTGTTTAGATGAAGACACAAAAAAGTTAGTTTTAGTAGAGAGCTTTTTTGTCACACAAGAAAGTTATTTGTCCCTAGGCAATCGGTAACTAGACCGGTAATCACTATTGCAATTTTATATGAGGGAGAGGCATACTTTTCCTCCTTGGATCATATGCACTTATGATTGAAACTCTAGCAAGCATCCGCAACTACTAAAGATCATTAAGGTAAAACCCAACCATAGCATTAAAGTATAAAGTCCTCTTTATTCCCATACGCAAACAATCTACTTACTCGGGTCTGTGCTTCTGTCACTCACGCCACCCAGCATAAGCAAATCATGAACATATTGCAAACCCTACAACGGGGATCCCTCACTCTTGCGCGACACGGAGAGCACCATAGGGCAGCACCAATAATAAAACATGCAACTCAAACCAATCACGATCATCAATGAACCCATAGGACAAAACGGATCTACTCAAACATCATAGGATAGCCATACATCATTGGGAAATAATATATAGCGTTGAGCACCATATTTAATTAGAGATTACAGCGGGTCAAAAAGGGGTTACACCGCTGCATAGAGGGGGGAAGAGTTGGTGATGACGGCGGGGAAGTTGTTGGTGTAGATCGTTGTCGCGATGATGGCCCCGGTGGCATTCCGGCTCCACCGGGAGAGGGGGGAGAGAGCCCCCCCTCTTCTTCTTCTTCTTCTTCTTCTTCTTCTTCTTCTTCTTCTTCTTCTTCTTCTTCTTCTTATTCTTCCTTGACCTTCCCCCTAGATGGGAGAAGGGTTTCCCCTCTAGTCCTTGGCTTCCATGGCGGCGGAGGGGCGGGAGCCCCTCCGAGATTGGATCTCTCTCTCTGTTTCCTTCTGTTTCTGCGCTCTCTGATTCTGCCCTTTCACCGTTTCTTAAATTCCCGGAGATCCGTAACTCCGATTGGGCTGAAATTTGGACACGATTTTTATCCGGATATTGGCTTTATTGCAGCGAAAGAAGGGCATCAACCGCCTTACGGAGTGGCCACGAGGGCCCAGGGCGCGCCCCTCAACCTCGTGGGCCCCTCGGGCATCGTCTCGCGTTGATTCCACTTCCAAAATTCACATATATTCCAAAGAAATCTTCGTAAGTTTTTATCCCGTTTGGACTCCGTTTGATATGGATTTTCTGCGGAACAAAAAAATGCAACAAACAGGAACTGGCACTGGGCACTGGATCAATATGTTTGTCCCAAAAATAGTATGAAAAGTTGCCAAAAGCATGTAAAAGTTGTAAAATATTGGCATGGAACAATCAAAAAATATAGATACGACGGAAACGTATCAGTCATCATCTGCATGCCATGAGTCACCATGGTCGTAGTTAGCATGGTCGTGGGCCTCAATGTCTTCATCGGCAACGTACTGGCCGCGGCCATCCTAACTCCGGGTCTCCTCGAAATCGTAGGCATCGCCATGCCCACCCATCTGGTAGGCCTCGCCACGGCCCTCGTTGAAGGAAATATGCCCTGGAGGCAATAATAAAGTTGTTATTTTATATTTCCTTATATCATGATAAATGTTTATTATTCATGATAGAATTGTATTAACCGGAAACTTGATACATGTGTGGATACATAGACAAAACACCGTGCCCCTAGTAAGCCTCTACTAGACTAGCTCATTAATCAAAGATGGTTAAGATTCCTAACCATAGACATGTGTTGTCATTTGATGAACGGGATCACATCATTAGGAGAATGATGTGATGGACAATACCCATCCGTTAGCTTAGCATAATGATCGTTCAGTTTTATTGCTATAGCTTTCTTCATGTCATATACATATTCCTTTGACTATGAGATTATGCAACTCCCGGATACCGGAGGAATACCTTGTGTGCTATCAAACATCACAACGTAACTGGGTGATTATAAAGATGCTCTACTGGTATCTCCGAAGGTGTTTGTTGGGTTGGCATAGATCAAGATTAGGATTTGTCACTCCGAGTATCGGAGAGGTATCTCTGGGCCCTCTCGGTAATGCACATCATGATAAGCCTTGCAAGCAATGTGACTAATGAGTTAGTTGCTGGATGATGCATTACGGAACGAGTAAAGAGACTTTCCGGTAACGAGATTGAACTAGGTATGGAGATACCGACGATCGAATCTCGGACAAGTAACATACCGATGACAAAGGGAATGACGTATGTTGTCATTGCGGTTTGACCGATAAAGATTTTCGTAGAATATGTAGGAACCAATATGAGCATCCAGGTTCCGCTATTGGTTATTGATCAGAGATGTGTCTTGATCATGTCTACATAGTTCTCGAACCCGTAGGGTCCGCACGCTTAACGTTTCAATGACGATTTTGTATTATATGAGGTATGTGATTTGGTGACTGAATGTTGTTCGTAGTCCCGGATGAGATCACGAACATGACGAGGAGTCTCGAAATGGCCGAGAGGTAAAGATTCGTATATAGGATGATAGTATTCGGACACCGGAAGTGTTCTGGGGGTACCGGGTACGTATCGGGTCACCGGAAGGGGTTCCGGGCACCCCCCCCCCCACACACACACAGCAAAGATATGGGCCTTAATGGGCCAAGGGCGGGACAGACCAGCCCCTAAGGGGCTGGTGTGCCCCCATATGGTCCGGCCTAAGTGGAGAAAGGAAAAGGGGAGGAGGAAAGGAAATAGAGGGAATAGGATTCCCCCTTCCTTTCCCCTCTCCCCTCTTTCCTTCCCCCCTCCGGAGATAAGGAAAATAGGAGGCCGAATTGGAGGACGCCCCCAAGTAGGATTCCTCCTACTTGGGGCACCCCATGGTTGTTCCCCTCCCCCTCCCACCTATATATATATGTGGGGGGGGGGGGAGGGGGCACCTAGACACACAACAAACATTGTTAGCCGTGTGCGGCGCCTCCCTCCACAGTTTACGCCTCCGGTCATATTCATGTAGTGCTTAGGTGAAGCCCTGCGCGGGCCACTTTACCATCACCGTCACCACTCCATCATGTTGATGGAACTCTCTGTCGACACTTTGCTGGATCAAGAGTTCGAGGGACGTCATCGAGCTGAACGTGTGCAGAACTCGGAGGTGTCGTACGTTCGGTTCTTGATCGGTTGAATCGAGAAGACGTTCGACTACATCAACCGCGTTAAACTAATGCTTCCACTTTCGGTCTACGAGGGTACGTGGACACACTCTCCCCCTCTCATTTCTATGCATCTCCTAGATAGATCTTGTGTGATCGTAGGATTTTTTTTTTGAAATTGCATGCTACGTTCCCCAATAGTGGCATCCGAGTCAGGCCTATGCGTAGATGATATGCACGAGTAGAACACAAAGAGTTGTGGGCGATAACAGTCATACTGCTTACCACCAACCTCTTATTTTGATTCGGCGGTATTGTTGGATGAAGCGGCCTAGACCAACCTTACATGACCACGTTCATGAGACCGGTTCCACCGACAGACATGCAACTTGTTTTGCATAAAGGTGGCTGGCGCGTGTCTATTTCTCCAACTTTAGTTGAATCAAATTTGACTACGCTCGGTCCTTTTTGAAGGTTAAAACAACACGCTTGAGAAAAAATCGTTGTGGTTTTGATGCGTAGGTAAGAACGGTTCTTGCTAGATGCCCGTAGCAACTACGTAAAACTTGCAACAACAAAGTAGAGGACGTCTAACTTGTTTTTGCAGGGCATGTTGTGATGTGATATAAGTTATTGTATGAGATGATCATGTTTTATAAAAGTTATCGGCAACTGGCAGGAGCCTTATGGTTGTCGCTTTATTGTATGAAATGCAATCGCCATGTAATTGCTTTACTTTATCACTATGCGATAGTGATAGTTGTAGAAGAAATAGTTGGCGAGACGACAACGACGCTACGATGGAGATCAAGGTGTCAAGCCGGTGATGATGGAGATCATGACGGTGCTTTGGAGATGGAGATCAAAGGCACAAGATGATGATGGCCATATCATGTCACATATTTTGATTGCATGTGATGTTTATCTTTTATGTATCTTATTTTGCTTAGTACGGCGATAGCATTATAAGATGATCCCTCACTAAAATTTCAAGGTATAAGTGTTCTCCCTGAGTATGCACCGTTGCGACAGTTCGTCGTGCCGAGACACCACGTGAAGATCAGGTGTGATAAGCTCTACGTTCACATACAACGGGTGCAAGACAGTTTTGCACATGTGTAATACTCGGGTTAAACTTGACGAGCCTAGCATATACAGATATGGCCTCAGAACACTAAGACCGAAAGGTCGAACGTGAACCATATGGTAGATATGATCAACATAGAGATGTTCACCATTGAAAACTACTCCATATCACGTGATGATCGGACATGGTTTAGTTGATATGGATCACGTGATCATTTAGATGACTCAAGGGATGTCTATATAACTGGGAGTTCTTAAGTAATATGATTAACTAAACTTTATTTATCATGAACTTAGTCCTGATAGTATTTGCATATCTATGTTGTAGATCAATAGCTTGCGATGTAGCTCCCCGTTTATTTTTTATATGTTCCTAGAGAAAAATAAGTTGAAAGAAGATAGTAGCAATGATGCGGACTGGGTCCGTGATCTGAGGATTATCCTCATTGCTGCACAGAAGAATTATGTCCTTGATGCACCGCTAGGTGATAGACCTATTGCAGGAGCATATACAGACGTTATGAACGTTTGGCAAGCTCGGTATGATGACTACTTGATAGTTTAGTGCGCCATGCTTTACGGCTTAGAATCCGGACTTCAAAAATGTTTTGAACGCCACGGAGCATATAAGATGTTCCAAGAGCTGAAATTGGTATTTCAGACTCATGCCCGAGTCGAGAGGTATGAGACCTCTGACAAGTACTTTGCCTACAAGATGGAGGAGAATAGCTCAACCAGTGAGCATGTGCTCAGAATGTCTGAGTACTACAATCGCTTGAATCAAGTGGGAGTTAATCTTCCAGATAAGATAGTGATTGACAGAGTTCTCTAGTCACTATCACCAAGTTACTAGAACTTCATGATGAACTATAATATGCAAGGATGACGAAAACGATTCCCGAGCTCTTCGTGATGCTAAAATCGGCGAAGGTAGAAATCAAGAAAGAGCATCAAGTGTTGATGGTTAACAAGACCACTAGTTTCAAGAAAAGGGGCAAAGGAAAAGAAAGGGAACTTCAAGAAAGAATGGCAAGCAAGTTGCCACTCCTGTGAAGAAACCCAAAGCTAGACCTAAGCCTGAAATTGAGTGCTTCTACTGCAAAAGGAATGGTCACTAGAAGCGGAACTACCCCAAATACTTGGCGACTAAGAAGGATGGCAAAGTGAACAAAGGTATATTTGATATACATGTTATTGATGTGTAGTTTACTAGTATTCATAGTAACCCCAGGGTATTTGATACCAGTTCAGTTGCTAACATTAGTAACTTGAAGCAGGAATTGCAAAATGAATAGAGACTAGTTAAGGGCGAGGTGACGATGTGTGTTGGAAGTGATTCCAAGGTTGATAAGATCACCATCGCACACTCCCTCTACCTTCGAGATTAGTGTTGGACCAAAATAAATGTTATTTGGTGTTTGCGTTGAGCATGAATATGATTGGATCATGTTTATTGCGATACAGTCATTCATTTAAGTCAGAGAATAATTGTTGTTCTGTTTACATGAATAAAACCTTCTATGGTCATACACCCATGTAAATGGTTTATTGAATCTCGATCGTAGTGATACACATATTCATAATATTGATGCCAAAAGATGCAAAGTTGATAATGATAGTGCAACATATTTGTGGCACTGCCGTTTAGGTCATACTGGTGTAAAGCACATGAAGAAACTCCATGCGGATGGACTTTTGGAATCACTTGATTATGAATCATTTGATAATTGCAAACCATGCCTCATGGGCAAGATGACTAAAACTCTGTTCTCCGAAACAATGGAGTAAGCCACTGACTTATTGGAAATAATACATACCGATGTATGCGGTTCGATGAGTGTTGAGGCTCGCAGCGGGTATTGTTATTTTTTGACCTTCACAGATGATTTGAGCAGATATGGGTATATCTACTTGATGAAACACAAGTATGAAACATTTGAAAAGTACAAAGAATTTCGGAGTGAAGTGGAGAATCATCATAACAAGAAAATAAAGTTTCTACAATCTGATCGCGGAGGCGAATATTTGAGTTACGAGTTTGGCCTTCATTTAAAACAATGTGGAATAGTTTCACAACTCACGCCACCTGGAACACCACAGCATAATGGTGTGTCCGAACGTCGTAGCCGTACTTTATTGGATATGGTGCGATCTATGATGTCTCTTACTGATTTACCACTATCGTTTTGGGGTTATGCATTAGAGACAGCTGCATTCACGTTAAATAGGGCACCGTCTAAATCCGTTGAGATGACACCGTATGAACTGTGGTTTAGCAAGAAACCTAAGCTTTCGTTTCTTAAAGTTTGGGGTTGTGATGCTTATGTGAAAAAGCTTCAGCCTGATAAGCTCGAACCCAAATCGGAGAAGTTCGTCTTCATAGGATACCCAAAAGAAACTGTTGGGTACACCTTCTATCACATATCCGAAGGCAAGATCTTTGTTGCTAAGAATGGATCCTTTCTAGAGAAGGAGTTTCTCTTGAAATAAGTGAATGGGAGGAAAGTAAAACTTGATGAGGTAATTGTACCTTTCTTGAATTGGAAAGTGGTTCATCACAGAAAACTGTTCCTGTGATGCCTACACCAATTAATGAGGAAGCTAGTGATGATGATCATGAAACTTCAGATCAAGTTACTACCGAACCTCGTAGGTCAACCAGAGTACGTTCCGCACCTGAGTGGTACGGTAATCCTGTTCTAGAAGTCATGTTACTAGACCATGACGAACCTATGAACTATGAGGAAGCGATGATGAGCCCAGATTCCGTGAAATGGCTTGAGGCTATGAAATCTGAGATAGGATCCATGTATGAGAACAAAGTGTGAACTTTGGTTGACTTGCCCGATGATCGGCAAGCCATAGAGGATAAATGGATCCTCAAGAGGAAGACGGACGCTGATGGTAGTGTTACTATCTACAAAGCTCGACTTGTCGCAAAAGGTTTTTGACAAGTTCAAGGTGTTGACTACGATGAGATTTTATCACTCGTAGCGATGCTTAAAGTCTGTCCGAATCATGTTAGCAATTGCCACATTTTATGAAATCTAGCAAACTGATGTCAAAAATGCATTCCTTAATGGATTTCTTGTATATGATGCAACCAAAAGGTTTTGTCGATTCTAAAGGTGCTAACAAAGTATGCAAACTCCAGCGATCCATCTATGGACTGGTGCAAGCATCTCGGAGTGGAATATACGCTTTGATAAGGTGATCAAAGCATATGGTTTTATACAGACTTATGGTGAAGCCTGTATTTACAAGAAAGTGAGTGGGAGCTCTGTAGCATTTCTGATATTATATGTGGATGACATATTGTTGATTGGAGATGATATAGAATTTCTGGATAGCATAAAAGGATACTTGAATAAGATTTTTTTCAAATGAAAGACCTCGGTGAAGCTACTTATATATCGGGCATCAAGATCTATAGGGATAGATCGAGACGCTTAGTAAGACTTTCGCAAAGCACATACCTTGGCAAGATTTTGAAGAAGTTCAAAATGGATCAGTCAAAGAAAGGGTTCTTGCCTGTGTTGCAAGGTGTGAAGTTGAGTAAAACTCAAAGCCCGACTACGGCAGAAGATAGAGAGAGAATGAAAGTCATTCCCTATGCCTCAGCCATAGGTTCTATAAAGTATGCCATGCTATGTACCAGACCTATTGTATACCTTAGCATGAGTTTGTCAAGGGAATACAATAGTGATCTAGGAGTAGATCACTGGAAAGTGGTCAAAATTAACCTTAGAGGACTAAGGAAATATTTCTCGGTTATGGAGGTGATAAAAGAGTTCATCGTAAAGAGTTACGTCGATGCAAGCTTTGACACCAATCTGGATGACTCCGAGTCTCGATCTGGATACATATTGAAAGTAGGAGCATTTAGCTAGAGTAGCTCCGTGCAGAGCATTGTAGACATAGAAATTTGCAAAATACATACGGATCTGAATGTGGCAGACCCGTTGACTAAACCTCTCTCACAAGCAAAACATAATCACACCTTAGTACTCTTTGGGTGTTAATCACATGGCGATGTGAACTAGATTACTGACTCTAGTAAACCCTTTGGGTGTTGGTCAACTGGCGATGTGAACTATGGGTGTTAATCACATGGTGATGTGAACTATTGGTGTTAAATCACATGGCGATGTGAACTGGATTATTAACTCTAGTGCAAGTGGGAGACTGAAGGAAATATGCCCTAGAGGCAATAATAATGTTGTTACTTTATATTTCCTTATATCATGATAAATGTTTATTATTCATGATAGAATTGTATTAACCGGAAACTTGATACATGTGTGGATACATAGACAAAACACCGTGCCCCTAGTAAGCCTCTACTAGACTAGCTCATTAATCAAAGATGGTTAAGATTCCTAACCATAGACATGTGTTGTCATTTGATGAACGGGATCACATCATTAGGAGAATGATGTGATGGACAATACCCATCCGTTAGCTTGGCATAATGATCATTCAGTTTTATTGTTATAGCTTTCTTCATGTCATATACATATTCCTTTGACTATGAGATTATGCAACTCCCGGATACCGGAGGAATACCTTGTGTGCTATCAAACATCACAACGTAACTGGGTGATTATAAAGATGCTCTACTGGTATCTCCGAAGGTGTTTGTTGGGTTGGCATAGATCGAGATTAGGATTTGTCACTCCGAGTATCGGAGAGGTATCTCTGGGCCCTCTCGGTAATGCACATCATGATAAGCCTTGCAAGCAATGTGACTAATGAGTTAGTTGCTGGATGATGCATTACGGAACGATTAAAGACACTTTCCGGTAACGAGATTGAACTAGGTATGAAGATACCGACGATCGAATCTCGGACAAGTAACATACCGATGACAAAGGGAATGACGTATGTTGTCATTGCGGTTTGACCGATAAAGATTTTCGTAGAATATGTAGGAACCAATATGAGCATCAAGGTTCCGCTATTGGTTATTGATCAGAGATGTGTCTCGATCATGTCTACATAGTTCTCGAACCCGTAGGGTCCGCACGCTTAACGTTTCGATGACGATTTTGTATTATATGAGTTATGTAATTTGGTGTCCGAATGTTGTTCGGAGTCCCGTATGAGATCACGAACATGACGAGGAGTCTCGAAATGGTTGAGAGGTAAAGATTCATATATAGGATGATAGTATTCGGACACCGGAAGTGTTCTGGGGGTACCGGTTACGTATCAGGTCACCGGAAGGGGTTCCGGGCACCCCCCCCCCCCGGCAAAGATATGGGCCTTAATGGGCCAAGGGCGGGACAGACCAGCCCCTAAGGGGCTGGTGCGCCCCCATATGAGCCGGTCTTAGTGGAGAAAGGAAAAGGGGAGGAGGAAAGGAAATAGAGGGAATATGATTCCCCCTTTCTTTCCCCTCTCCCCTCTTTCCTTCCCCCCTCCGGAGATAAGGAAAAGGGGAGGCCGAATTGGAGGAGGCCCCCAAGTAGGATTCCTCCTACTTGGGGCGCCCCATGGTTGTTCCCCTCCCCCTCCCACCTATATATATGTGGGGAGGGGGCGCCTAGAACACACAACAAACATTATTAGCCGTGTGCGGCATCCCCCTGCACAGTTTACGCCTCCGGTCATATTCACGTGGTGCTTAGGCGAAGCCCTGCGCGGATCACTTCACCATCACCGTCATCACGCCGTCCTGCTGACAGAACTCTCCGTCGACACTTTGCTGGATCAAGAGTTCGAGGGACATTATCGAGCTAAACGTGTCCAAAACTCAGAGGTGTCGTACGTTCGATACTTGATCAATTGAATCGACAAGACGTTCGACTACATCAACCGCGTTAAACTAATGCTTCCGCTTTCGGTCTATGAGGGTACGTGGACACACTCTCCCCCTCTCGTTGCTATGCATCTCCTAGATAGATATTGCGTGATCGTAGGAAATTTTTTGAAATTGCATGCTACGTTCCCCAACACTCGTAGATGACATTCTCCATGAACTGGTTGTAGAAGGGGTCGTCGACCGTTGGCGTTGGTGTTGGCATTTCGCCGAATAGGAGGCGAGGCGATGACATGGTGGCCGTAGACGGCGGCCGTGCTTGCTTTCTTTGCATCTCGACGGACGGCTGGCCGCCGCTGCTGGACCCCGGTGTGACGTTGAGGTCGATGACGGCCGAGGGCCGTGGGGCGCGGGGTGGACGGCGCGATCACGCCAACGTTCGGTGACCCCGAGAAACGGGTCCGGCTTTCGTACCTTGCCGGAGGAAAACCAGGCGACAAAGGCGTGGTCTGCGACGTCGGCGAGGAGCACTGCGAAGGCCGGGCGACCGACGGGCGAGGCCGAGAAACTCGCCGGATGGCAAATCCCAAGCATGAGGAGGGCGTGCGCTTTGTTGACGATGTCCTCCTTCTCGTCGACGTCGGCCTTGCTGAAAGGATCGATAAAGTTGACTAGAGGGGGGGTGAATAGGAAACTAACAATTTTTAGCTTTTCTTTACCAAATTAAACTTTGCATCAAAGTAGGTTGTCTAGATATGCAACTAAGTAAGCAACCTATATGATGCAATGACAACAAGCACGCAAGCAATTAGAGATATAGCACAAGAAAACTTGCTAAAGTAAAGGAACGAGATAACCAAGAGTGGAGCCGGTGAAGACGAGGATGTGTTCCCGAAGTTCCTTCCTTTTGAGGGGAAGTACGTCTCCGTTGGAGCGGTGTGGAGGCACAATGCTCCCCAAGAAGCCACAAGGGCCACCGTATTCTCCTCACGCCCTCACACAATGCGAGATGCCGTGATTCCACTATTGGTGCCCTTGAAGGCGGCGACCGGACCTTTACAAACAAGGTTGGGGCAATCTCCACAACTTAATTGGAGGCTCCCAACGACACCACAAAGCTTCACCACAATGGACTATGGCTCTGCGGTGACCTCAACCGTCTAGGGTGCTCAAACACCCAAGAGTAACAAGATCCGCTAGGGATAAGTGGGGGAATCAAATTTCTCTTGGTGGAAGTGTAGATCGTGGCCTTCTCAACCAATCCCGAGCAAATCAACAAGTTTGATTGGCTAGGGAGAGAGATTGGGCGAAAATGGAGCTTGGAGCAACAATGGAGCTTTTGGGGGAAGAGGTGAGTCAACTTTGGGGAAGAAGACCCCTTTATATAGTGGGGGGAACAAACCAACCGTTACCCCCCTTCTGCCCTGAAGAGAGCGGTAGTACCGCTGTGCCAGCGGTACTACCGCTTGCCACTATAAGCGGTACTACCGCTCCAAATCGCGGTACTACCGCTTGGCCCACAGCGGTACTACCGCGGAGGGAGGGTGGTACTACCGCACAGGAGCGGTACTACGGCCCCCCACAGCCGCGGCCAGTACCGTAAAACCCGACACGAAAAAGGAGACCTCGAATCGAGGCGGTACTAGCACGAGACCACCGCGGTACTACGGCTTGGGGCCACTAGCGGTACTACTGCTCTGGAGCGGTACTACCGCGCCCAGAGTGGTACTACCGCTTGTGGCACCCAAGCGGTACTACCGCTCCGTCCCGCGGTACTACCGCTGGGACCAGAGATAGTACACACATGGGGGCTACTAGCGGTACTACTGCTCTGGGCGGTACTACCGCTCCAGAGCGGTACTACCGCTTGTAGCACCCAAGCAGTACTACCGCTCTGGCTCGCGGTACTACCGATGGGACCAGAGAGGACACAAAGAGAGGAGAACCAAGCCCATCATCGAAACGGAAAGGCTCGGACGGAGGGGCAAATGAAGTGTACGTGATGATTCCGCCCTAGCCTTTCCAAAACGGACCCCCTCTTGATAGTACGGTGATCCCTATGAAACTAGTCCACCAAACTAATCCAAAAGGACTACACCGTCTTCGCTTTAAGCTCCGAGGGGAGGAAATCGTCTCGTGCCAAAAGGATGAATCTCTGAAAAACACTCAACGCACATGATTAGTCCGCAAAAGCATTGTCATCAATCACCAAAACATCTTAGGGATAAATATGCCCTTACAATCTCCCCCTTTTTGGTGGATTGATGACAATACGGGATTTGCACAACTGGGAAAAAACAAAGGACATAAGCAAACCCCAAGTCTCTAAAATATAGACGGGCTCCCCCTAGATGTGTGCCATCAAGATAAGTGCTTTGAACTGCACGACACACATACTAGGATCAACACTCCCCATGTATTTTAGAGACCAACAACCTAAACGAGATACAAGATAGTAGGATATATAACATAATGAAGCATATAACTCATGAGATATCAAATGACTAGAGACAAAGATAAAGATATGATAATGATAGGGTAGCATATGTCTCACACCATATGACTCGAACTAAAGTCTCACTGAACACAAAACCAAGCAAAGCACAAGGTCCAAGCAAAGCACAAAGTAGCACATAACGAAAGCACAAAGGCAAAGACACACTCGCAACACAACGACGCAAATCCCTAAACTCTCTCCCCCTTTGGCATCGAGACACCAAAAGGGGCAAAGAGCTAGCCTACGGCTCAAGGTGAGAGCATGCTGAGGATCTCGAACATCAGGACTCTGCGTGATCATCTGCACTACCGTCCTCGCTCGGAAACTGCTCGGCATCTGAGTCGGTCCACGGACACTGCTGCTGGATCCACTTCTCCTCCTCAGTAATCTGACCCTCTGAGCCACTGGTGACTGTCGCACCCATCTGACGCATCAGCTCCTTGTGACGTCCTCTTGCCTTCTTCTCAGCCACATGAGTCATGTACTGACCATGAGACTCCAGGCAGAACAGCTTCTTCATCTTGTGTTTGAGCTTCTTTGCCCAAGAGGGCTCTGCTGCAGAGGGATCTGTCCCAGGAGGCACATACTCCTCATCATCATCACCGGCATCAGCCTCGTCCTCGGTCTCCATGGCAGCAGCAGAAGATGGAGCTCCAAATCTACCCCAATTATCCTTCTTCCTCAGAAGCTTGATCTCATGAGAGACCAACTCTCCAGTTTCCAGCTGCTCCTCAGGATAGGTACGTCTCTAGGCCCTCTCAATAAGCAACATGATGAACGGACCATAAATTGGGCACTTGCGCTCAGAAACAGCCGCCAGAAGCTCAGACCACATGACATGAGAGATGTCCAGAGACTCGCCGGTGTTTGCGTCCTTCTCACGCTGGCAGAAGAGAAGCATGTCCACAAGGTAAGAGTGTACCATGTCCAGATTCCCAATACGAGGGAAGAGAGTATCGCGGAAGATGCGGTGAAGGATGTCGAGATAGGTAGACAACTCATAGGTTTCCTTCCTGGTCTCAGGGTGGACCTTCCGAGTACAGTAGGGCCAGAGGGCTTGCTTGTGAGTGGAGGTGACATTTTGGTGAGGACGAAAACCAACTGGAGTCTCGAGCCCTTGATCTTCCACCTCAAGCAGCCCCATGAAGGCCTGCCACTTGACAGCTAGCACCTTTCCATTTGTCATCCAAGTCAGAGTCCTGTCTGCGTCAGTTCCTAGGTGAACAGTGGCAAAGAACTGTGCCAGCAAATCTGCATCAAAGTCCTTGTTGAACTGCATGATCCTGAGAATGTTCAACTGAGAGCACATCTGTAGGGCATCACCAAAGTACTCAAGGTCCTTCTCCATAGCATCCGTGTTGATGGAATGAACATTGACAAAGAGATTCTTCTTAGCCTTGATCACATCAAAGTATGTGGCATACTGAAACCGGTTCCAGAACGGGCGGTTGACAAGATTGGGTTCTTGTTCTTCCTCATAGGGGTTGCGCCGACGCCTGTCCCAGAATTCCTTGCTAGACATCTCAGTCACTTTCTTGCCACTTGGCTTCGGTCGGCTGGCAATCTTCTTCTTGCGAGGAGGATTGGCACTTGAGGAAGCACCCCCTGCCGGCTGTGGAGCACTGGAAGAACCACCTGCAGTCTCAGATGAGCGGTACCGCTTCGACGTTGAACGCCCGGGGTTGACACGGCGGACTTGCTGCTCAGGATGTTCATCACCTGGAACCAAACACACGGACACAAGAAACAACCAGAAGGAACGATCAAAACCAAATAAACACAACAAAGATGGATCAACATGTGGTAGGAAATAATGGAACTGGGCATCCAGCGGTAGTACCGTGCCTGCTCAGCGGTAGTACCGCTTAGCCACATAAGCGGTAGTACCGCTCCATGGAGCGGTAGTACCGCTCCAGCGGTAGTACCGTGCCAGATGGGCGGTAGTACCGCCCGAGACGGGGCACGGCGGATCCCTACTGCCGTGGTCAGATCCGGCACTACCGGGGATGCCAAATTCAAAAATAAACCTACCAAACATCAATCCAAAGAGTCTAGTTGCCTTCTCCAACCTACTCAAGCCTAGATTTGGCCAAAAATCTAGAGATGCAACTACTATTGCCCCTAAAACGCGAGATCTGAAAACTAGACAAGAAGAGAAGAGGAACGGGGGCAATACCGGCATCCATGGCAAGAGTACGAGGTGGGGATCGACTCCACCGAAGGAAATAGAGAGGAACGGTCCGGAGACGGAGGGCCGCCGGAGCCTTCCCGCGGCGAGATGGCGCTGGAGAGAGAGGAAGAGGAACCAGGGGACGAAGCAAATGGGTATGGGGTGGAGGAAACCACCCCTGCCCACGACTTAACCCCCTGGCCCCGCCCCTCAGCGGTAGTACCGTGGTGAGGGGCGGTAGTACCGCTTAGCCGTATAAGCGGTAGTACCGCTCCGTGGAGCGGTAGTACCGCTCCAGCGGTAGTACCGCTCATGCACAACGGTAGTACCGCCCAGCGCAACTTAAACCAGACTCAACACATATGGTGCAAAACGAAAGATGGGAAACACCGGCAAGAAGACCAATCAAGAGCACTAGCAAGAGAACAAGAATCACACGCCTCTATACGAGAGGGCGGTGGCCGAGGCCACCTATGTTTGAGTCACTTGGTATGGCACCGCGAAGAATTATCCTTGGGCCCATGACCAAAGCTCGTCTTTGAAGCACAAGTACCATCAAAAATGGCTAATGTGAAAGAGTGAGATCAGTTTATGCATTGTGGGGGGAGGGAAAGTTCATTGAGAGAACAACACTCCCCCTATGTCCATGCCTACACCTAGACAAGAAAGCACAATGAATGTGAGGGGTGTGCAAAGGTTCAAACCACATTGCTCGAATCAATGATATTTAGCTCATGCCTTAACTCGCGAAATCTTGCTTCATCCAATGGCTTCGTGAAAATATCTGCAAGGTTATCATGAGTGTTGACATAGTTGAGCTCGATCTCCCCTCGCCTAATATGATCCCGGATGAAGTGATACCGAATCTCAATATGCTTTGTCTTGAAGTGTTGCACCGGGTTGAGAGAAATCTTGATAGCACTTTCATTGTCACACCAAAGAGGCACTTTGTCACAAATGACACCGTAATCCTTTAAAGTTTGCCTCATCCATAAGAGTTGTGCACAACAACTTCCGGCCGCCACATACTCCGCTTCGGTGGACGAGAGAGACACACAACTTTGCTTTTTAGAAGACCAACTTACCAAAGAGCAACCAAGAAATTGGCACCCTCCGGAAGTGGACTTCCTATCCACTTTGTCTCCCGCCCAATCGGAGTCCGAATAACCTACAAGCTTGAAGTTTGCTCCTCTTGGGTACCATAGGCCAAAGTTTGGGGTATGAGCCAAATATCGAAAGATTCGCTTGACCGCCACAAAGTGGCTTTCCTTAGGTGCGGCTTGAAACCGTGCACATATTCCCACACTCAACATGATATCCGGTCTAGATGCACAAAGGTAAAGCAAGGATCCAATCATAGAGCGATATACCTTTTGATCCACCGCTTTACCATTGGGATCAATGTCAAGTTGGCACTTGGTGGGCATTGGAGTGGAAGCCGGCTTGACATCACTTAGCTTGAATCTCTTTAGCATGTCTTGAGTGTATTTGGCTTGGTTGATGAAGGTTCCTTCTCTTCTTTGTTTGATTTCGAATCCGAGAAAGAACTTCAACTCTCCCATCATAGACATCTTGAACTTTGAGGTCATGAGAGCGGCAAATTCTTCATTGAAAGCTTTGTTAGGGGAACCAAAAATAATATCATCAACATATAGTTGGCACACAAACAACTCCCCTTTGACCTTCTTAGTAAAAAGAGTGGGGTCGATTTTCCCGATTTCGAATCCACGATCTTGTAACAACTCCGTAAGATGCTCATACCACGCACGTGGGGCTTGTTTAAGGCCATAGAGTGCCTTGTGGAGTTGATACACATGATCGGGGAAATAGGGATCTTCGAACCCGGGGGGTTGTTTGACATATACCAACTCATTTATGGGACCATTAAGAAAAGCACTCTTCACATCCATTTGTTGCAAAGTGAAATTATGATGAGAAGCATAAGCAATCAACAAACGAATAGATTCAAGGCGAGCAACGGGGGCAAAGGTTTCACCGTAGTCGATACCCTCGACTTGGGAGTAGCCTTGTGCCACCAAACGAGCCTTGTTGCGAACAATGATTCCATGAGCGTCTTGCTTGTTCTTGAATATCCACTTGGTTCCAATGACATTATGATTCCCGGTTGGCCTTGGCACTAACTTCCACACTTGGTTATGTTCGAAGTTGTTGAGTTCTTCATGCATGGCGTTGAGCCAATCCGGGTCCTCAAGCGCTTCATAAACCTTTTGGGGTTCGACACAAGAAACAAACGCATGATGTTCACAATAGTTTGCTAATTGTCTACGAGTGCTTACCCCCTTTCTTAGGCTTCCAACCACATTCTCCATGAGATGACCTTTGGTGGTGAGCTTGGAAGCGATCTTAGCGGCACGACGCTCCAATTCCTCCTCGGAAGTGAAGTGAGGAGGGGTTACTTGATCATCTTGAGCGTCGTCTTGAGCTTGTTCTTGATCTTGAACTAGCTCGAGGGGAAGAACTTGACCTTGGGCATCATTTGGTGGATCACCACCATCTTGAGGTTGATCTTGCCCTTGATCTTGTTCATGAGGTTGAGGGCCTTCACTTTGTTCTTCGGAAGCGTGTGGGTCTTGGGTTGGTGATGGCTCCACTTGAGTGGAGCATTGTCCTTCTCCTTCGGCCACAAGGGGTTCCTCAATGGGTAGGATATATCCAATACCCATTCTTCTTATGGCTTGGGGAGGAATTTCATCACCTACATCACAAGTACCACTTTGCTCCACTTGGGAGCCGTTATTTTCATCAAACTCCACGTTACACGTCTCCTCAATAAGTCCCGTGGACTTATTGAGAACACGGTAAGCATGGGAGTTTGTAGCATAACCAACAAATATGCCCTCATGAGCTCTAGTCTCAAATTTAGACAAACGAACACCTTTCTTGAGAATGAAACACTTACACCCGAACACCCGAAAGTACTTGAGGTTGGGCTTGTTACCGGTGAGGATCTCATATGGAGTCTTGTTCAAGCCTTTGCGAAGATAGAGCCGATTTGAAGCATGACACGCGGTGTTGATGGCTTCGGCCCAAAAGTTGTATGGAGACTTGAACTCCGCCATCATGGTCCTTGCCGCATCCATCAACGTCCGATTCTTCCTCTCCGCAACACCATTTTGTTGAGGGGTGTAAGGTGCGGAATATTGATGCTTGATCCCCTCATCACTGAGAAACTCATCCAAGGTGTAGTTCTTGAACTCGGTGCCGTTGTCACTTCTTATTGTCAAGATCTTTGCATTGTGTTGACGTTGGGCTTCATTTGCAAAGTCAATGACTGTTTGTTGGGTCTCACTCTTCCTCTTGAAGAAATACACCCACGTGTATCTAGAATAATCATCCACAATTACCAAGCAATACTTTCTACCCCCAAGACTATCAAAGGATGGAGGCCCAAAGAGATCCAAATGAAGGAGCTCCAACGGCCTCTTCGAGTAAATAAGAGTCGTGGGAGGGTGAGCCTTCTCATGAAGCTTTCCTTCGATACAAGCACTGCAAGCACGATCTTTGGCAAAACTAACGTTCGTTAGTCCACGGACATGGTCCCCCTTGAGAAGACTTTGCAAAGATCTCATATTGACATGGGCTAAACGGCGATGCCAAAGCCATCCCACGTCAACTTTAGCCATTAGGCATGTCGCGGTCTTAGTGGGTCGCTCCGAAAAGTTAATCACATAGAGACCGTTCTCGACATGCCCAACAAAGGCTACTTTAAGAGTCTTGCTCCACAAGAGGGCCACGGTATCAATATCAAAGAAGGTGGCAAAACCCATGATAGCAAGTTGACGAACGGAAAGTAAATTGTATGCAAGGGACTCAACTAGCATGACCTTCTCGATCGTGAGATCATGAGAAATGACGACTTTGCCGAGTCCCAATACCTTAGAAGACGAGGCATCACCCCACTCGACATTGGTGGGCATAGATGGAATTTTGTGCACGTCCACCACCAAGTCCTTGCTTCCGGTCATATGATTTGTAGCTCCACTATCGAGCAACCATGATCCCCCACCGGAAGCAAACACCTACAAGAGATCAATGCTTGGTTTTAGGTACCCATTTAGTAATGGGTCCTTTGATGTTAGCAACAAGGGTCTTAGGAACCCAAATAGACCATTCAATGTACTCATGAGGAGAACCAACGAATTTGGCATAAACATGCCCATCACTAGCACGGCATAACACATAAGAAGGATTAAAGTCGCCGGCTTTGTTGGAAGGAGTGGCATTGCTCTTCTTGACACCGCCACCCTTCGCCTTGTTCTTCTTCTCCTTGGAAGCACTCTCTCCCTCCTTCACAAAAGTTTGCTTGAGAGGAGGAGGTCGCTTGGTCTTGTCATTCTTCTTCTTGTTCTTGGGATTGGGTGTGAACCCAATCCCCTCCTTGGCCACAACTTCCTTTTGATTGCTCAAGAGGTCGTTGAGGTTCTTCTCACCTTGTATGCATGACACAAGGCCTTTCTCAAGTTGCTCCTTCAACTTAGCATTCTCCTCAACAAGATGCACATGCTCACAACACGGGTTAGTAGCATTTGCATTATCAATTAACACCATATGAGGAAAGGTGGCTTTCTCCTTTGTTAGCTTCACTTGGAGTTGATCATGAGACTCCTTGAGGCTAGCATGAACACCCTTCAAGACTTTGTGAGCCTTGTCGAGAATGCCAAACTCCTCTTTGAGTCTAGCAAGATCAACCCCAAGTTTTGCCTTCTCGGAGTTTAGCACACGAGACACAACAAGAGCATGATCAAGATCTTTCTTTAACTTAGCATGATCATCGTTGTATGACTCCTCAAGAGCCAAACGAAGACCACGCTCTTCGTCAAGAGCATTGGAAAGATCCGAAATCTCATCGGCATAGTCACGACTATGCCCCTCCATCTTAGAGATGGTATCTTCGTGAGCCTCGATCATGTCATTGGCTTCACCAAGTTGTTCCAAGAGAGCAACGAAGTGCTTCTTGGATTTACCCTTGAGTTTACCCATAAAGATCTCAAACTCATTTTCCTCCACATTTGTCCCCTCATGTTCATCAATGCTATCCGTCGAAGAAGGATGATTAATGATGGTAGTTTTGATGTTGGAGGTTACCTTATTGGTGGCTTTAGCCATGAGGCACTTGGCGGTGATGTTCTCATTGGGTGAGTCGAAGAGAGACACCCGTGGAGTCTTCGCAATGGCAACGGAGGCCATGGCAACCGACTCACTATCTTCATCATCGTCATCATCCTCATTGTACTCTTCTTGAACCACCAATGCCTTGGGAGGAGTCTTCTTGGTGAAGTTGCTCTTGTTGGGGAACGACTTGGCCTTGTCTTTTCTAATGAGCTTGCCACCATTGTCTTCCCTCTTCTCGTAAGGGCACTCCGCAACAAAGTGGCTCACATTGCCACAATTGAAGCAAGTCCTCATCCGTTGCTTGCCCTTTGCGCCACTTGAGTTGCTTTTGTTGAAGTTTGGCCTCGTGTTCTTCTTGCTCCAAAATTGCCTTGAAGCAAGAGCCATGTGTTCATGATAGGCATACTTCGTATCTTCGAGGTTGCCCTCCTCTTCTTCCTCTTCATCCTCTTCCTCCATACTAACCTTGGCCTTTAGAGCAAGGTTGGGCTTCTTAACTCTTTGAGAGCGAAGAACCGCATTGTCGGCGGTCTTGTCCAAGATGCTCATAGCAACAAACTCATCCAACACTTCACTTGATGACAAGGTGTGGAAGTCCGGCCTTTGACGAATTACGGAGGACATGGCTTTGTGGTAGGGCATCATTGCCTTGAGGAATTTGCGCTTGATCCAATTGTCATCCGTGTCCTTACTTCCATGATCTCGGAGAGAGACCGCGAGTTTGGTTACTCTCCGAAAAAGCTCACGAGGTTCTTCATCTTCTTTCATTGCAAACTCGTCGGCTTCATCTTGCACCACTTCATAGTTGGAGCGTTGAATGCTTGCGCTTCCCCGATAGA
Source organism: Triticum aestivum (assembly GCF_018294505.1). Classification (NCBI taxonomy): domain Eukaryota; kingdom Viridiplantae; phylum Streptophyta; class Magnoliopsida; order Poales; family Poaceae; genus Triticum; species Triticum aestivum. Next base: position 298,093,203 of record NC_057805.1, on the reverse strand, counting down.
GGGAAACAACTTGGAGCCAAGCATCTTTGGCCACGGTGTAAGGCCGGAGATGAGGAAGATCTTCGGGTGGGATTGCTTCTTGGATGATGAAGAGAGCATTCTCATTGAATTGATGATCCACAACTTCTCTAGGAGTGAAGTTACTTCGGTCATGCGGATAAAAACCTTCTTCAATGATTCTCCAAAGGTTAGTGTTCACATGATTTAAATGACGCTTAAAACGATAGACCCAAGAATCAAAATCTACATTCTTCTCAATCTTAGGGGCCGGGCCGGCATGATTCAAATGAGTGGAAGGGAGCGGTCCACCATAGACGGGTGGAGGTTCCACATGGGCAAAGATGCCGGTCCCATTTTTATCACTAGAACAAGGAGCCTTCTCGCTCGAAGCTTCCCCCTTGTCGGAGGTAGCATCCGTCACCTTGTTAGCGGGATCACCCACTTTCAACGGTGCGGTGGTAAGTTTAAGCCCTTCTAAGAATTTATTCAACATGCTTTCGACCTTGGTCGTCATGGAGGTTTTCAATGTGTCCAACGCCACATTGAATTCCTCACGAGAGACCGCGGTTCCCCCATCTCCCGTAGACGAGACTGGATTCTCACCGGAGTGCTCCTCCGCACCGTCTACGACGTCAACCATACTCTTTGGACGGTAAAGTCCTTAATAAAGAGACGAGGCTCTGATACCAATTGAAAGGATCGATATAGTTGACTAGAGGGGGGGTGAATAGGCAACTAACAATTTTTAGCTTTTCTTTACCAAATTAAACTTTGCATCAAAATAGGTTGTCTAGATATGCAACTAAGTGAGCAACCTATATGATGCAACGACAACAAGCACGCAAGCAAGTAAGAGATATAACACAAGTAAAACTAGCTAAAGTAAAGGAACGAGATAACCAAGAGTGGAGCCGGTGAAGACGAGGATGTGTTACCGAAGTTCCTTCCTTTTGAGGGGAAGTACGTCTCCGTTGGAGCGGTGTGGAGGCACAATGCTCCCCAAGAAGCCACAAGGGCCACCGTATTCTCCTCACGCCCTCACACAATGCGAGATGCCGTGATTCCACTATTGGTGCCCTTGAAGGCGGCGACCGGACCTTTACAAACAAGGTTGGGGCAATCTCCACAACTTAATTGGAGGCTCCCAACGACACCACAAAGCTTCACCACAATGGACTATGGCTCCGCGGTGACCTCAACCGTCTAGGGTGCTCAAACACCCAAGAGTAACAAGATCCGCTAGGGATAAGTGGGGGAATCAAATTTCTCTTGGTGGAACTGTAGATCGTGGCCTTCTCAACCAATCCCGAGCAAATCAACAAGTTTGATTGGCTAGGGAGAGAGATCGGGCGAAAATGGAGCTTGGAGCAACAATGGAGCTTTTGGGGGAAGAGGTGAGTCAACTTTGGGGAAGAAGACCCCTTTATATAGTGGGGGGAACAAACCAACCGTTACCCCCCTTCTGCCCCGAAGAGAGCGGTAGTACCGCTGTGCCAGCGGTACTACCGCTTGCCACTATAAGCGGTACTACCGCTCCAAATTGCGGTACTACCGCTTGGCCCACAGCGGTACTACCGCGGAGGGAGGGCGGTAGTACCGCACAGGAGCGGTACTGCGGCCCCCCACAGCCGCGGCCAGTACCGTAAAACCCGACACGAAAAAGGAGCCCTCGAATCGAGGCGGTACTAGCACGAGACCACCGCGGTACTACGGCTTGGGGCCACTAGCGGTACTACTGCTCTGGAGCGGTACTACCGCGCCCAGAGCGGTACTACCGCTTGTGGCACCCAAGCGGTACTACCGCTCCGTCCCGCGGTACTACCGCTGGGACCAGAGATAGTACACACATGGGGGCTACTAGCGGTACTACTGCTCTGGGCGGTACTACCTCTCTGGCCCGCGGTACTACCGCTGGGACCAGAGAGGGCACAAAGAGAGGAGAACCAAGCCCATCATCGAAACGGAAAGGCTCGGAGGGAGGGGCAAATGAAGTGTACGTGATGATTCCGCCCTAGCCTTTCCAAAACGGACCCCCTCTTGATAGTACGGTGATCCCTATGAAACTAGTCCACCAAACTAATCCGAAAGGACTACACCGTCTTCGCTTTAAGCTCCGAGGGGAGGAAATCGTCTCGTGCCAAAAGGATGAATCTCTGAAAAACACTCAACGCACATGATTAGTCCACAAAAGCATTGTCATCAATCACCAAAACATCTTAGGGATAAATATGCCCTTACACTTGCGCCACGCGGCCTCCAACGCATCGCGCTCGGCGGCGAACTTGGTCGCGGCGAACTTGGCCTTTGCCGCCGCCCTCCGGTTCCTCCTCTTGTCCGATTCAGCGTCCAGCTTTGCGAGCTCCGCCAGCGTGAGTTCTGACCGCGGCTTCTGCGGACCCTTGGCCGCCGCCTTCTTCTTCGCCTTTCCGGGAGGTTCGACGGCCTGGCCGCCGGAATTCGGCGGGGCATCGGCCATGGCGGGAGGGTGGTGGGCGGGACGTGGGAGGGTTTGGGGGAAAATGACGCGAAATGGGGTGCCGGGCGGGTGCTTTTTGCCACCGACGAACGGGTCAGGGGAGGACAAGCGCGCACGTCCCACCCGTCCGCGCGCTGTCCGTTTCACTTCAAAAGCGGCTCAAACTTAAGCCGGGGATGTGTCGAAAGCGGACATGAAACAGACAAAAGTCCGTTTGCGCCTGCGTGCTGGGCCATCTGATATATCCGTTTTGCCACAAACGACTGCATCCGGACAGAATGGGGTCACGCGCTGGAGTTGGCCTAACCTCTCGTGTGATGACCCTGTCCGCAACAATCATCGAAGGGGTGGCGTGACCGTTGGAGTTGCCGAGCGGACGAGACCGACTGTGCAAGCGACGGACATGCGTCATGCGAAGCTATACTATTTGTGTGATGGCCGTTCTGGCTCGTACTCGTACGTACGTTGAATTTGATGGGTGGTGCATGCATGGCGATGCATGTAGCGTGCGTGTCCCATTTTGTCTTGGCATGACAGTGTCAATGGCTTTTCGGCCCGCACTCGCTCGTGTTTTGGCCAGGCCAGGCGGGGTACGTGATCACACGTTGATTTGGCTGCCGACGGGACAGGCCAAAGGGAGCCTTTGCTAGAACCTTGGGGTGCAGCGTGGCTCTTGGATAAGTTATCTTATAACTCCCGATCGATGCCTGTGCGATTTCTACCGAGATCTCGACAGAGTTGACAGCGGCCCCAGAAAGCTGGCGTGAAGCACCGAAAGGTACCATCCCTACGGTGCAAATTTGCCAAAACACATCTACAGTGTATGTCAAAGGGGTCGAGTATGGCGGGCATCTTTGCTCCGGTCACGGTCTGCCGTCACCTCCAGGGTCACACCTGTCATGTTAGTGTGCTTATTACCCCACCAGGAACTTTCAACGCCAAACGAATTACACCTTTTACCTTGAAGTGAGAACTTTGTAACCCAAGATTCCATGGCTAAATTTGACAAGTGTCAACTGAAAAAAGCGGCAACAATGGCCTCAACTCCGCAAGCTTTAAAAAAAAGGGGGTAATTTTCAACATAGAATAAGAAAGAGACGTCTATATTCAATATGATGTGTATTATCATTATCGCTTCACTTACCACCACGTCAATATGATGTGCTTAACTCTCCAACTTTAGGGGTGGTTCCTATTGCCTACTCAATAGATAGGTGGCACATGCACATTATAATTTACGTTAATATGAAAATGAGTCGAAATAATATATATGTAGTAAGCAACTATACTCATCCCAAAATATTGTATAACCAAATTTAGAAGTACTTCTAACAAAGATGTCCATGCTGTTTTGGATTATTCAGTAAACATCAACATATTCTACTTGCTCCCAAAACTTATGTCCATCAATCGCCATATGCATCAGGTCTTCCCCAACTTTGGAAGCTACACCACATGTTCATATTGCATGACAATAATTTGTGTCAACTTCAGCACACTAATATTAGTAAGAGCATATTTCCTGAGGGAAGATGATACCATATACATATCACAAAGATATGGCAGGGCAAAAATATTTCTTGAAGATTTTACCTATCCAACGAGGATCTTCACTCTTATTGATAAATTTTTGGCCTTGCTTCTTAATTTGTGTCACAAAATTAATATGTATATATGAGGACACAATGTTTGTCGATAGCTTTAAAATGAGACCAAAATTAACAAAATCGGAGTCTGGATGTCAAAGGCATGACCAATACGGTAACGACCACAACAATTTGCAACGGTTTGAGCTAGGTCCAGCCCAAGTTCGGGCTCACTCGGTTTGTGTTTCAGATGGTCCGGAGTTCTTGGCCCGGATGGTTGGGATACCCAGTAATTCCAGATAAAGCCCAAGAGGGACGAAACTCTGTCTCTAGTTCAAAATCGAATGGGGTAGAGGTGAAATTAGGTCAAATACACGCAAACAAAGATAGATCAATAAGTATAACAATAGATCTGTGGATTAAAACCTGCCAAAGCGTACTAGAAACTTTGAATCGAGCCAAATTTGAGGTGGACCTATTTTTGCTGGCTTTTTCGGATTTGGGCAAGAAAAATCAACAGAAAAATATAAAGATGGAGGGATTGAGAACGGTGATATAACCAATTCGTGGCAACCTATGCTCTCGTACCAAATGACGCGGGGCTTTGGCGGATCTTCACGTATTGAAAGAGGGGAGAGGCAAGAAATAAAGAATGTGAGGACAACTAGCAAAGCATATATGGCCTAGCAAGAATCAACAACTTATCAATATGCAAGCCTTTGGAACTCGTATCAAAGTCACCAACGCTCTTGCAACCGTTTTCCACACCACAAAGTTGAGATGACTTCTCACAAACACAAGGGAGAGCAAAGGACAAGGTAGGAGGATTTTTTCATACAAAAAGTAGAGCTCTTATAGTAGCTCCATGATGGGAGGACTTGGATACACCACCATGATAGGTGGACCTGGTCATATCCATGAAGAGACA
>NC_057805.1:298085758-298087949 GCF_018294505.1 Triticum aestivum | reverse complement strand
TCCCCTATATCTAGAAGGGATGTGAGTATATATAGCCCCCACCATGAAGCGGTAACTTGCAAGGGGAAGGGATACATGGGCTGTGCCTTCTTCCTACGAAAACAATAGGTCGGACAGTCTGACAGATTCAGCCCAGACATTCTGCGCGTGGAAGACTCCATGCTTCAACTTCAGCGCACTCTAGTATCGGACGCTTCGGCCCAATGTCAAGAGCCCGTGCAAGGATGCTTGGGTTGGGCCCCGAATAGTTTAGCGCTTTGGCATAGACAACCAAGCTCCAACTCCCGCGAACGACGGGGGAGTGACTGTGTCTCGCGTAGATAGTGCGAGCCAGTAGGTCGCCTCGCTTGCAAGCAGCTGGTTCACGGGCCTATCATGATGACATCACACACATTTTTTTCTTTCCTGTAGTTTATATTTTATATGTTTTTGTTTATATTTTCTTTTTTTCTTTTTTTGTTCTCCTTTTTTATTGTTTTCTCTTTCCCTTTCATTTTTCTAAAGTGTTCATCACACATTTAAAAAAATCTTAATCATGTATTTGAAAAATGGTAAACGTGCATAAAAAATGTTCATGGTGTAGACGAAAAATATGTAATGTATTTTAAAAAATGTTAGTCAGGTATTTAAAAATATGTTAAACGTATATAAAAATATTTAAGGTGTATATGAAAAATGTAGAATGTGTATGGAAAAGTTGAACATCAAAACATATTTTTTAAAATGTTGATCGTGTATAAAAAAATGTGATTTGTATTATTAAAAAATGTTAAACATGAACAAAAATGTTCCTAATATATACGGAGAATCTATAATGTGTATGAACAAAGTAGTCATCACACATTTTTTTAATGTTAATCATGTATTTAATTTTTTAAATATGTACAAAATGTTCCTGTTGTATACAAAAATGTATAATTTGTATGAAAAAATTTGTCATAAACACTTATATTTATAAATATTAATAATGTATTTGAAATATGTATAAAAAATGTTGCGGATGTATATGAAAAAATGTACAGTGTGTATGATAGAAAAGTAGACATCAGAAACATCTATTTGGAAAAAATAACCAAAAAATGTTAAACATGCATAAAATTAATGTTCCAAATGTATATGAAAAATGTACAACATGTATGAATTTTTTTTCCTAATGTATATTAAGAGTGTACATTGTATGTGAAAATTTTAGGCATGTGTTAAAAAAATCCGAGAAAGATGCAAAAAAAACCCAAAACCAAAAGAAGAAAAAAACAAAGTAAAAACAGATTAAATACGAGAAAGAAACAAAGAAAACCGGAAAAAGGAAAAAGGAAATAGAAATAGAAACAGAAGAAAACGATAAAACCCCAAAAGAACCAAAGAAAACCAAAGAGAAACAGAAAATAAGAAAAGGAAATTGAAAAGGAAAAGGCATTGAAAGCCAACAATGTAACCAGTGAAAAAAAAACACGCTACAGTTCTGGGCCGGCTCAGTACCGTAGTGCTTTGAAATGCTTTAGGTGAGACCGAAGCTACACTCGCTATAAGCGAGATATAACTTTTGCGGAGCGACGACTCCATCGCGGGACAGTCTGAGCATCAACTACCATGAGCGATGGTTCCATCACCGAACGGTCCGGGGGATGTCCCAGTCCACGTCCAGGTGCACTCGGCCTGGTGCCTGGATGGTCCGATTGATTTGGCCCCTACGGTCTGACTGCTTGGAAGAAACTCTTCTTTCTCCTTTTCTTCCATGCTCCCCCTTTAGTTGTTGGATGGTGTAGACGTTCTCTTATGCACGACCTCCTCCCTGACTCGCATGGCACCCGACTCAAACCTAAACACGCACAAGGTAGGAGTGTTAGGTAGTATACCATCCTGAGAGTATAGTCGATAAACAGACGTAAAGAAGAAAATTCACCTTTGTAAGCCATATACATGTGTCACTTGGCGTTGTAGCTCTCGATATGGTGATGTATGTAGGCCGCTCTACATCAGTTTGAGGGTCTAGATGAACTATGAGGCACACATGGCAGAGACTGGGGAGAGGAAGGTGAAGTGTGAGCAATATAGTCTTGCTATTGAAGAGGAATGGCTGAAGCTCGAGATCGAGAAGGAGATTAACAAGAAGGCAGGAGCCTACCAGGAGCTCACCTTGGCGAGATCTTAGCTCCCAAAATGTCAATATTTGTTCTATGATAGTGATAGT
>NC_057805.1:298042284-298085339 GCF_018294505.1 Triticum aestivum | reverse complement strand
ATGCTCTATGTTCTATGTTGTTGCTTTTGTTGTTTTGGATGAACTAGTATGATGATGACGATGATCTATGTTGATTTTTTTTGGCTTTTGGTTGAATTCTTGTGCAAACTGTGTTTGAATTGAAATTAAAAAAAATCACATTCTGTGTTCATTAGGAACATCAAGGTTTGAATAAATATAGTATTGAAATAAAGTTGAAATGAAGTTTATATATGCAAATGCAAAAGGATAAGAGATATAGCAGGACAAAAGTATTGGGATGGGGTGGGTTAGTTCCACCCTCTCAGCACCTTTAAATTATTGGGAGTCAAGTTTGCAGAAGAGTCAGGTATAAACATAAAACACAGTTTTATGACGAGTATCCTTGCAAAATTAAGCATCAAGTTCTAATGCCCATGCATGACTTCCTTTCAGAGACAGAAATTTGTACACAACAGGAAAGCGTATTGCTCTGAACGCATTGTGTTTAATATGCATTATATCCACATACCATTTGTACACAGCACAGAAAGGTATTCGAACATACAACGCTATACGCTACTAATCATCAGGAATTGTCTAGCTAACGCCTCTGGCAGATGACCGTGCCATATTTCGAGCACAACACCGAGCAGACCTGCACAAGATACTCACAGGATCAGAGGAAGGAAAAGACACTCTTGAAACCAAGGAAAGGTTCGCCAGTTCCACTGCCCTTTGAGCTCGCCAATATATCCTTGCAGTAGTCTTGAATCCTGAGAGGCTGAACTGCAGCTGGAGCTTGCCTCATAGCCTGGAAATCTGGGAAGGGGCTGCTGGAACAGAGTTTGTTCTTCTCCGACGGGTTGCCCCTTCTACCGGCAAACTGAGCAGAGTCCATGTCAGGAGTTTTGCTCAAGACATTGCTCTTCGCGGATGAGCTGTCCCTTTTAGCTGCAAACTGGAGACTGTTCTCATCAGGAGTTCTGCTCAAGACATTGCTCTTTTCGGATGGGCTGCCCCTTCTGCCTGCAAATTGAAGAGTGCCGTCATCTGGAGGTCTCATCAGGATCTTGCTCTTCTCAGATGGGCTGTCCCTTTTGCCTCCAAATTGTTGAGAGTTCTCATCAGCTGCTGTCCACAAGATCTTGGTCTTCTCCGATAGGCTGTCAGTTCTGACAGCAAATTGAACAGAGTTTTCATCTGGAATTCTGCTCAGGCTCTTGCTCTTCTCAGACAAGCTGCCCCTTCTGTCAGCAAATTGAACAGAGTTTTCATCTGGAATTCTACTCAGGCTCTTGCTCTTCTCAAATGGGCTGTAAACTTTCTCTGCAAACAGAGAGCGGCTCTTCTCTGAAGTTCTGCTCAGGATCCTCCGACACTTCTCGGCTGTATTGGTCGGAGAGACTCTAAGCTCGGAATGTTCAGAATCCATTGGTGTGACCTCATTCGCATGCAGGATTCCCTGATCCAAGTTAAACTGGCCCCTCGATGTCTTCATCTTCTTCAGTATCAAAGGTTCATAAGAGCTATCCATCGACTTTGATAACATCAGTGTTGGAAAATCTCTGGATTTCTTGCGTATGTGATCAAAAATTGTGTTGCTGGTGGCACTTCTGCATTCTGCTTTTGTTGGTTCAGGAAACAACACATCTTGCATATCTAGGAATGTCATAAACATTTCGCTTAGAAAAGTAAATAAAGTAGATCTTGCTGACTGGAGTGCAAATGAAACAAAGCAGGTATGGTGTTTTCTAGCATCGTGTTACCTCCATTATCTTCTTCAAGCATTAGGTCAAAGCTGGGGACCTCTCTGTGGTCATCAAAATATCACCTCAGAATAGTTAATACTCAGAGAAGGTTCAAAGAGCATGGAAGAAAGATCAAAATCTGACATATGATCAAAGTTTCAACAAAAGCTGTGAACCATAGCAGTTCTCTGGTGACCTAAGGCAACCTTGCAAATATTTGCTTCTAAAGAACCCTAGTGGATATCTTCTGTACTAAACACTAGACTAATGGCCAATCAGGCAAATGTTCTGTTCTCAGCTACACTGATGAATGCAAGCCAATTCTAGAATTCTTGGAGGAGTCCATATAGTAGGTTAAAAACTTACAGTGAAGCCAAGTTGTTAAATGTTCTCGTTCCTGGCATATTGTCAACTTTGTCTGGAACGTTGGCATCATCATCGTCTTCTATAACGCAAACCTCTTTTGATAGTGGGCTCCGTCCAATATGAGGTTGAGCTGAACTTGTTTCAGCTGTCCTGGAGCTAACCAAACAAATATCAGCAGGAAGACTGATCAAGGGCTTTTGCTTTTCTGTCCCATATGCTTTTGTCACATGAAAATCATCCTCCCTGCTGACCACATGCTTCTTGTGGATATCAATACCAACTTCAAAATAAAAATTTATGCACAATATATGTCAGCATAAAATTGTAAAATGACCTTTTATTTGTCAAACAATAATTATCTGTTGGAGACATTACCGTGTTCTTCAAAAATCAGATCTACCTTCAGAGTCACCCTGGCACTCTGGGGGCATGGCACCAAAAGTTTTACAGAATATGGGCTGCATTTAACAAAATAGCCAGTGAGAGTAACTAGGAGCAACTTAGCTTTGGTTTGGGTGTCAGAGAGTATAGCAAGATCCTTGAACGTTGGTATCTAGTTGAGCGATTTTATTCATCTTTGCTATCACTGTGCTATGTTCGTTTGCTGTATCAAACAGAGGTCCTATTTGGTGCTTAGCAGAACAAGTAATAGTCTAACCAAAAAGGTGAGGTTGCTACCAGATTCTCCTACCTGCTAGAATAATCTATTTAAAATACAAATGTAACGAAAAGAATATCTTCCTTGAAGGAGCAACAAAGCATTTGACAATGTACCGACTTATAGCAGTAAAGCTAGAGTTCATTTGCTTGTCTACTTAGATAACAATGGTTCAAATGTTTGCTGAAATAACAGGACTTCAGAAGTATTACCTGGAAAACTCTCGAGCCCTTCAAGGAAGAGTTGAATGATGGCAGGAATAACCAAACCAAAACAAAACAACCCATCAGGAGAAAAAGAAAGACCATAAAGGACACCAAGATTATAAAATAAAACCACTGACCTTATTTTCTCATGAAAAAGGATCATATTATCTTCCTCTGAGCCCACAATCTGACAAACAATAGTTTAATATTTTTTAGGTTTAAGCAGTATTGGATGATAAAAAAAATAAGCTAAAAGATGTACCATGTCAACATAGTTCTGTTTACTTGGATCGAACTGCCTGTGATTGCCGGCTTAGTGTTACAGTAATGGTTGATTTCCCCTGTTTGTTTCCAGCATCCTCAATTTGTATGTCAATTTTTGGCGGTAATGACGACAAGGACTCCTTTATCTGATTTCCAAATGGATAATTTCGTCCCGTCGCACTTTCCAGCTTTCTAGCATCAGCAGTTGCCAGGCTCTCGAAGGAATCAACTCCAGCAGTCTTCAGTGCCTGGGATAGCAGTCGTAAACTCACCAGTTAATTATGCGGTTTTTGTATATAGAATGCCTAAATAATTATGGTTCAAAATTAATAACCTTTGCTGTAACAATTCCAATTCCAGGAAGTTGTTTGAGTAAAAATACACTGCTTTCCCAAAGTTTTTGGTCTAGGCATTTTGCAAGGAGCATAGAATTTATGGCAGATCTGTAACTCCTTTTGTATATAAAATATTCTTTCATGCATTTGGCAATCCTACATCCATTTGAGCATATTGAATTTGTTTCCTGCATGCAGAAGTCCAAAAAAATTAGAAGGAATGGAAATAATATTAAAATGTGTTTAAAGCTAAATAAACAACCAACCTGGTTGAGGGATAAATCATGCATTAGGGGGTCCCCAGTTAAACAGTCATTCACTAATACAAATATTTTATCTTCTCTTGTCTGGATACGCTTCTTCTTTTTTCCATTCTCACTGACAACATGGAATCGAAGCCTCCCCTCTTTATCTGAGTTTATGTCATTTAGAGTTTTCTTCTCATTTCGACGTAGTTGGATCCCTTGAAATTCCAGAAGAAGAAAAATCAAATCACTAATTCAATACACAAACTAACTTATTAAAATCAAAATATATAGAGCTGCCTACAAGAAATCTCTGCAGAGCGGCAGATGATATGCAATAAATCTTCCAAACTGCAACATGCAGAAGCTTTGACAATAAGCTTCATCGTGTCAAACTTTAAATAGAATTTTGTCATCAGCCTCCCAGGTTCTGAGTAGAAAGATACATACCAAAAGCGTTATTTGATGTGCAGATGAAATACAGATACATATGCAACTGATGCAACTGACTGGAACACTGTAACTTCTAAATAGCAATGAAGTACAATATGTGAGGACAATGAATTCAGGACCACCAGAAAATTAATAGCAGAGTTATAGCATTTCACAATGCATGCCCAACCCTCTGATATTTCTCTGAGTACCTGATACCTTTTCTAATACAACTTCGTATAATAAACTTATCCCATAAGAACTCCAGTATAATGTGGGTATTGCAAAGAGGTGAAAATACAGAAATAATCATTCTTTAATATATAGACATAGAAATGTGGATATTAGTATATTTGATAGGATCTGGGATCCTACCAGGTCTAGCTCGTAGGTTGTAGGGGTGGAAGGGGGCTTGGCGTGGAGGAAGGCGAGGTCGCCGGCGCTGGGGCGCCGTCGCGAGAGAGAGAGGGCGCAGGAAGCGGCGGCTAGGGTTAGGTCTCCCGGCTCCCTTCAGGAAGCCAAGCAAATATGATTGCTTTGCTTAATCTCAAAATGGGTCCTTACATGAGTTTATATAATCTCCAAATACGATAACTGGGCTAAGCCCCTAAGGCCTTGTACAATGGGAGATGCTTAGGGAGGTGCTTAGAAAAATAAACCGAATTTTTCTGAAGCACCGATGCCTATTTCTATAGGAGAGACGCTTAGTTAAGCGTCTACCCTGTACAAATAAGCACCGGTGCTTAAGAAATCCTGGTTTATTTTTTTAAGCACCTCTTCTAAGCACCTCCCATTGTACAAGGCCTAATAACGATAAGATAACTGGGCCAGGTCCCTAACTGCCTGGGCTATAGTATATGCCGGTCATAACATCTCTCCCCGCCTGCACAAACAGCTCGTCCTCGAGCTGGAAGGCGGGGAAGCGCTTGCGGAACTCCTCAAGGTGATCAACGGGCGCCAAACACCTCCGCGTCAGCTGGGGCGGGCAGGTCGCCGAGCCCGGCGGCGGCGGTGTCCTCCTCAATGGAGTCCGCAGCCTCCAGGTAGAAGAGTCGTGGGCAGACGTGGCCGGGCACGTAGGGCTCGTCGCAGTTGAAGCACAACCCTTGGCGGCGACGCTCGAGTTGCTCGGCCGGGGTGAGCCGGCAGAACGGGCGCGCCGCGAAAGCCTGAGCAGGTGACCCTGCACGGGAACTTCCGGCCAGGGTGGCGGCCCAGCGGCCCGGGGCGGTGACGCCTGCTGGATGGCCACCGCGCGGCGCTCGAACGCGCGGGCGTAGTACATGGCCGTCTAGAGGTCATGTGGCCCGCGCATCTCCACGTCCACGCGGATGTGGTCCGGTAGGCCGCCGACGAAAAGCTCGGTCCGCTGACGAGCCGAAACGCCGGGGGTGTGGCACGCCAGTGCCTGGAAGCGGTCAGCGAAGTCTTGCACTGTGGTGAGGAACGGAAGGCGCCCAAGCTCCGCCAGACGGCTCCCGCGTATAGGTGGACCGAAGCAGAAGAGGCACAGATCGCGGAAACGCTCCCATGGTGGCATGCCGCCCTCGTCCTGCTCGAGGGCCTAATACCACGTCTGGGCGGCGCCTCGTAGATGATAGGAGGAGATCCAGGTGCGGTCGGACGCGAGCATGCGCTGCCCCCTGAAAAATTGGTTGCATTGGTTGAGCCAATTCAGGGGGTCGACGGTACCGTCGTAGGTTGCGAACTCCAGCTTGGAGAATCTCGGCGGTGGCTGCGCGTGGACGACGGGCGGGTATGTGTCAGCCGCGCGGAACAGCAAGGGCGACGGCGCCGAGTGTGCGGGCTGCAGAGTACCGCCATGGAAAAGGGGCCCGTCCACACCATCGTAGGGACCCGCGGCAACCGAGGACCCGCCGAACTGCATGGTCTGGGGCGGCGCCGACGGTGACAACACGTGCGGCTGTCTTGAGGCCATCGTGTAGACCGGCTCGATGGACCCGGCGAGCCAGGCCGGTAGCGGAGATGGCGACGGGGGGAAACGGACCTGGTGGACGGGCACCCCGGGCGCCGTCGACGGAAGGCCCGGCCCCGAGATCGCCGGTGGCGGCGGCGGCGGCTGCAGCGGCATGATGAATGCGACGGAGGTCGTCGGTGGTGGCGGCTGCCACGGGAGCTGCTGCGGCCCCGTGATGGTGGTGACGGGGGCGGGCGGCTGCAGCCCATAGTGCCCCGCGACGAAGGTGCGGATGCCCTGGACCGCCTGAGTCAGGTCCCGGAGCGCCGCCGTCATCTCCTCCGAGGTGAGCACGGCGGGGGCGGGCGTGGGTGGCGTCCAGGCGACGGAGGAGACCGGCTCGGTCAGGAACGGCGTGCTGGCCGCCGTGGTCATCAGCGACGAAGAGGCGATCGGTAGCGGGAGGGAGGGGTGGGCGGTGGCGCGGACATGATCGAGCCTGAGACACCTGATACCAGATTGATAGGATCTGGGATCCTACCAGGTCTAGCTCGTAGGTTGTAGGGGTGGAAGGGGGCTTGGCGTGGAGGAAGGCGAGGTCGCCGGCGCTGGGGCGCCGTCGCGAGAGAGAGAGGGCGCAGGAGGCGGCGGCTAGGGTTAGGTCTCCCGGCTCCCTTCAGGAAGCCGAGCAAATATGATTGCTTCTGCTTAATCTCAAAACGGGTCCTTACATGAGTTTATATAATCTCCAAATACGATAACTGGGCTAAGCCCCTAATAACGATAAGATAACTGGGCCAGGTCCCTAACTGCCTGGGCTGTAGTATATGCCGGTCATAACAATATTACTGATAATAGTTCCGTGTTTTCCAAAAAGTAAATTGCAGAAATAGTAAAGCAATAATGTTAGTATTAGAAGGGATGCAAGATTATAGCCCACTTGGCCAAACATCAGACATAGAAGGGATTTGGAAAAATTGGTGAAACACTTAAGCTTATGCTTTTATAATGAAAGCTGTTGCATATGATGTCATTCGATTGTAATTTTCTTGCAATATGGAAAGTTTACCTAATGGTTTTAGACTGAAACCATCTCCATCTGTCCAAATTAGCCCATACTCACCCAACTCGTGGATCTTCTCAACACATATATCTGTAAATTCAATCCATAAAGATAATTATTTCATGAATTCATGAGAGAACCGTTAAGTCAACAAAGTACACAAAAGATACCTCTCATTTGTTTCTCAAGGAGATCACGAGGAATCCCTCTCTTAATTCCGTAGTGCTCAGGGTTCTGATAATTTATTTTGACATGAATTAGAGCATGCATTTAAACGAAAGAGATTTAAAGATCAAGAGTAGTATGTTCATGCCTTTTTTATCCTGATGTACAAATATGAGCACTTGAGCCATTCAATTGCCAAAGTTATGTCAGACACTGTCAGCTGAACAATCTCTGCATTTAAATGCTCCACTGCGCATGGCAGCAACCTGGCCATAGTATCTATAATCAGCCAGGAGTTTCAAATGAAGTACCAGGCATGACAGAGTTAAGTTTCAGCTAAAATATCACGTAAGAACTTTTCAACTGAACATAAAAGAACTTACTGAGACTCCACCATTTCACATCCACTGAGAAGGTTCTCATATAGATGGACCTACGAGACAAATTTATGGACAGGTTAGACCAAAAACCAGGAAGCATTTTCCTGTCAAGGGTATTTCAGAATTAACAAGAGAGGAAGACAGAGGAAAATTACTGTCTCTCTTCTTGTCATAATTACAACTGTTCCAGTATCATCAAATGGTGGACGGCCAGCCCTCCCACACATCTGTGAATGACCGAAAAAAAGAGGCTCTGTCAGAAGCAAGGGCATTCACATACACTGTTTCCTATTTGAAATACAAAATGTAAAATAACTTTGACCGTTGATTCAAATACATGTTAATTTTAACTAAATATAATAACGCATTACAGGATAACCAAATCAACTTGCATGCATGAAAAAGAATTTAGCATATCCAATCATTTGCAGCAACAAGCAAGAACCAACTTATGTTATTCAAAGGAAAGTTAACATATAATAATATATGGATATTAATGAGGCCTGAGCTAAATTTATTAACCTGTCTTTTAAATTTATATTCATTTGTAATCAGGTAAGGAAGTAAAAATACCTTAAGCAACAGGCATATCATTAAGGCTAGAAGAAAAAAATACATAGCAAATAAATGCCTGGCGGTGCATATCTTTTGTTTATGACAATGCTATTTTGCAGGAGCAACTGAGACTTAATAGCACACCTGAAGCACCATGGATCTCTCATATTCTACATATGAGCCCTTCTCTTTGTTGCTACAAAATGTATGAAAATCAGAAAATATCATAAAAGAACAGAGGGTAGGTAGAATGCTGTCATATTAGAAAAATGGTTCTCACAAAAATTGTGTCGATTTTATCACTACTGTATGTGCAGGTAAGTTGATGCCATGTGCCAAAGTATTTGTCGTGCATAGAATTTGAAGATCACCCTTCAGGAAAAGACCCTCAACAAGACTCCTATCCTTTAAGCAAAGACCACCATTATGAAAACCAACTGAAATTTGGAAATACAACAACGTCAGTGTAAATTTAGGCAACACCTAATGTGAGTGTCCAGATAACAAAATTAGGAAGGTCATGGGTGCCCAGAGAACAAGATTCAACATGACCTCCATGTACGATACAAGACTGCAGCTGCTTGTCACTACAGGTTAAGGAAGCCTCTCGTAGATGTTCATACTGCTGCATAGATTTCATGAATGGATTTGAATAGCCAAGAGAACCCGCAGTTTGTGAGAGGCACTGTGCTGCTTCTTGTGCACCTTTTCTTGTAGAACAGAAAACAAGTGCAGACTTCCCTCTTGAGTGTTGCATCAGTATATCTGTATTCAATATTCGCTTTCTATTTTGATCACTTCAATTTCAATAATGTAACTTATGGGCAGTGTAATTGACAGATGGGGAGATATGACTCACCAAATATGAAACTTTGTAGCCTCTGAAAGTTGAAAAAACAAAGAAAATTAAGTTAATTTTTTTGATTCAATAGTGTCCAACATTATTCAGAAGAAAATGTTGTGCACAAAGTATGATAGAATATATCTGAACACTATAATTTCGAAAAACAAACATTATTGGATAGGAATTATGCATACCCTCTCGAACAGGAAGTCATTTTTCGCTGGAGCATAACCTAAATAGCACAGTGAAACAATAATTAATTAGGGCAAACATAAAAATGGCTGACAGTACTAAATATCATCAGTGATTTTAATTTCTAATCAAGTTGGTATGGAAATCACATGTTCCTGAATTTTTTGCAGCACAGAGTACAGAATTATTTGAAATCATTTTATGACTGGTAAAATTTGCGCCCCTTCAGTGCAGGATGGACTCAGTCATGAAAGAGTAATGTTTTTCTTGCTTTAAGACAATTAAATCAGAATTTGAAGCACATGGTATACAAAGCTTTCAAAATAATTGATAAGAACTGGAAGGGTTATCAATTCTTGAAGGCAAGACAATAAAGAATATATCAAGCATTACTTTCACTATGTTGTACCAGTACAACAGTTGGCCTAGAGCATAAGAAAATTCAAGTAGCTTCATTATAAACAATCTTATGGGTTGCCAAAGTACAGTGTCAATCTTTTTTATGCAATCATATGCTCATTCATATTCTAAAATAACGAGAAGCCTGAATCATACCAAGAACTTTGGTTGTCAACTTCACTGGCCGCATCTCTTCTCCAAATCTGCAAAAGGAAAATTCAGTAGCAGTATTTCATATTATCTATGAGGAACTTGTCTTAGTTACCTTTTGATTCCTTCAGGAGGTGCTAGGAGCCATTCAGCTGTAATTTCACAAAGTTAATACATAAGTTTCTTCCCGACAGGATAATGTGGTTAATTGTACATGGTCGACATAATTCACGTTTCTACTAACCTATATCCTCAGCATTAGAGATAGTTGCAGAAACTGCTATGAATCGAACATTTGCCAATGGAGCAGATTTCATGTTGCCAAGTCGAGAAAGCATTTTTATTCTACTGACCACTGCTTCCAGCGCAGCTCCACGTGGATCATTGAGAAGATGAACTTCATCAATAAGGACCAGAGCAATATCACTGAAGAAACCCAATCCTCCATCCCTTACTCCATGACGGCTCATAGAATCGAACTTCTGCAGGCAAATGTTGGTTAAAAAAACTAGGGAAATAGTTTGCAGAAGCAGAGGTTTATTTAGATCATAATAAGAAGCAAAACAAGTAGTGACATATACCTCAGGAGTGGTGAGGATCAAATCGGAATCATGTATGGCCTTCTTGTTAAAGAATTCACTATCACCAGTCATCTCCAAGCAATTTATCCCCAACGAGCCCAGCTTCACTTTCCAGTCGCGCATCTTCTCCTGCACCAACGCCTTCATGGGAGCGATATAGATCTAACCACGCAACCCCAGTGAAGCACGGAGTGGAAATTACGATTAGTGTCCTAGCTAGACTCCCGATCTTAGCCCCAACGTTGTTTGAGAAAAGCTAGTCAGCACGTACTGTTTTCTGGGTTCCTTTTAGCAAATTGAACCTCCAGTCCGTTGTGAGGAACCTCGAGAGGAGCCTCAGAATGCAAAGCTCAAACAGTACGGTCTTACCACTCCCAGTAGGCGCAGAGACAACCATGTTTACATCCGAGAGGAAGCACACAGGGAAGCACTCGCTCTGCAAGGAGTTGAAGTACCTGCAGAGAAGACACGACAGAAGGAACTATGAATACCATCCCAACTCCATCATGCCACAGAGCAGTCCAAATTCCTCCCCGCAGTGATGCCCAATTTTCCGCCATGACGAAGCTATTAGCCTACCAGTTTAGCCTCATGCCCCCACGAGGCTACTCAAAATCTCAAGCCACTGAATACTATCCGTGCGTGATCGTGCAGCCAAACGGAATGTTGCAGAAAGACAATGTATATAGAAACAAAAAAACAACCACAGAGTTCGATGGGCGTATGCATCGTCACGCACGAACCTGAACCCAAACACGGGGCGGAACGGCGGGGGCAGGTCGGAGACACAGCGCAGCGCGTACGAGTCGCCGAGAGGCCCCATCGCGGCCATCGTCGCACTCCTGCAGAAACCGAGCGATCGGAGGTGAGGAATCCGGCACGAGGAGTATCGTCGAGCACTTGGCGCGCGCCACCGATGGGAGCCGAGTCGCCTTAGGATTTCCCGGCCGAATCGAGCGGCACGAGCGAGGTAGGAGACGAGAGGGGGAGGAGGAGACTTACTAGGTGGTGGAAGTGGAATTCGAGGTGCTGGGTTCGACGGGAGCGAGAGCGGAGTGGCTGCTTCGCGAATGGAAGGAAAGGGCGACCGGAGAGGAGAAGGGCGGGGATGCTTGCGGTGGTGGCTAGAGAAGGACAGGCCCCAGCCGTTGTGATTCAAAGTTTCAAACTGTGTTGTGGATTTGTGTTCACCGAATGCCGGAATCGTGGTGCTCACCGGCTCGCGGCCACAGAAGAAGCAGCCGAGCAGTGAACTGAGCCGGCCTCAAAACGAACGTCCGTTTTATGCGATTTCGTCCAACTGATGACGGCAATAAGGCCGTATCTGCCTGAATTTATGTTTGCACCGGCCCAGTGCCCAACACACGGCCGCATCTTACCCATCTCGTCCGTCCGAGACCAAGTACAATAAAATTAAATATGCAAAAATAGTTTAAATCAAACATAACAACATGTTCAAAATAGTCTTTTATTACAATGCAATTAAATTTTTAAAAATATCAAATAGTCTTACAAAACCAATCAAAATTTATGCACACAAAAAGAGATTAAACCAATAGATCTATTGATTGCCAATGTGATCTCACATATGCTCAACCAAGTCATCTTGCAGCTGCGTATGAGTGTTTCGATCATGCATCTCACGATGAAATTGGACCAATTGTTCAAAGGTTGCAGGAGGTGGGTGATCACGCTCAACATTCTCACCCTGAAAATCAAACCCTTGGTCGTAGATGATGTCATCACGCTCATCCTCAACGATCATATTGTGCATGATCACACAAACAGTCATCACCTCCCAAAGCTTTTAAGTGTTCCATGTCAACGCAGGGTTTCGAACAATACCCCATCAAGACTGAAGCACACCAAATGCACGCTCCACATCTTTCCTAGCACTCTCCTGCATTTGGGCAAACCTCTGTCTATTTTCTCCTTGCGGATTGGGTATGGTCTTCACAAAAGTGGACCACTAGGGATAGATATCATCAGCTAGGTAATATTCCTTGTTGTAATGGTGGACATTGATCCCAAAGTTGACCTCCTGGCAGTGGCCTTCTGCAAGCCTTGCAAAAACTGAAGAATGCTGAAGAACGCTAATATCATTGTGAGAACCAGCCATGCCGAAGAAAGAATGCCATATCCACGGATCCTGTGAAGCCACAGTTTCAAGTATGGCAGTGGCACCTTCCACATGTCCCTTGTACTGCCCCTGCCAAGCAAATGGACAGTTTTTCCACTTCTAGTGCAAATTTCATCGGAGATCACCAGCTCGAGGATGCGACGGCCATGTTCCTCTACTGCGCCCAGGTGGACACCTGGGCCAAGGAGGCGGTTGAGCCTAGCGACTAGCGCGTTGGCATCGAGCGGGTCGCGGACAAGGCAAACGGCGCGACCCATGCGAACGGCGCGGCGGGCGTCCGGTGCAAGTACGGCGCGGCCGACCTCTGGTGCAAGTACGACGCAGAGGGCCTTTGCCCACTCTTGGCGAGGAATGGGGGTACTGACGGGATGTGTACCCACCTGCGACGCCCTGTCGACAGCAGGAAGCGCCGATGGATCCGCTCTTGCTATGCGGCGCGCCAGGCCTCTCGCTCTGCGGCGCTCCAACGGTCTCGCCATGCGGCGAGCCGTAGGCTATCGGCGTGGACGCGCCTAGCCTGCTCTGCGGCGCGCCATCGATCATGTTGTGCGGCGAGCTGCAGCCTCTCGGCGCTGAAATGCCTATCTTGATCCACGACGCTGAAGCGCCATGCGCCAAGGGTCTGCTCAACCCTGGCGATGACGCGCATCACGGTGTCGTCCATCGCGTTGCCGGGGAGTGCTTCGGCCTCGACGGGTCGTGGCGCCTTCTCGTTTTCCTCGTCGACGAGGTTGATGGCAGATGCGGCGCTTTGATGGGTTGGCATGGTTGGAAAAGGTGAATGTGCTACAGGCTGCGCTTGTTGCCTCTGTGCATAGCGCGCCGCCTAGGTTTATGCGCAATATTGCTGGGTGGCAGAAAACCAGTGAGGAAATGGTGGGAAACGGTGTCGTGTTCATAAAATGCCATCAATTAATGGAAACTTAGCATAGAAGGAATATCGAGCTAGCACAAGAAGTAGATGATGATTAGATAATCGTTTATCCTAGTTAATTATGCACGTAATAGTTTACTTTGGTGTGTGGAAATGTCATGTGCGTACTAGCCACCTATGTAATTGGATGTTTGCCGCGTATTACACACATCTTGTTTATGTGAAACGTTTCTGTTCTCTTGGCTCAACACAAATAGTTTATCGGAATGAACTGTATGCCCTCCTTTGCACACACCTTGATCTGGCTGAACCATTTATGTTGCGTTGCCTAATCGAAAACAGTTCACCCGAGTGAATCGTATGCTGTATATCGCACACACCTTGATTTGGCTGACCGTTTCTTTTGTGTTGCCTAATCACACATAGTTTATCCGAATGAACTATATGTCGTATATCGCACACGCCTTCATCAGGCTGCCCGTTTTTTTTTTCTGCCACATCGCAAACAGTTAATTGAACTGAACAGTATGCCCCCCATCACACACGCAACTAAAATCTGAACCGTGTTTGATGTATCCTTCATTGCAAATGTTTTGCATCTTTTTTGACTGTTTTCTTACATCATTGTTTGCGATTAATGCATCGCACACAGTTTCGTCAAAGGGTCTCTGGTCGTAGTGTCGCGTTAGGAGCATCATGCAGTAGTGTATGGCCCCCGGGTCTATTTTCCATCATATATTTTCAGATCTATAAACCAAAAAACCAACCTTTTTATTTATCTTTTATACCTATCTTTTTCAGATCTCACTTTTGTTCGTGATCGTGAAGGGATTGACAACCAATTTTTCGCGCTGTGTGTAAGTGTTTGTTAGTTTGTGCAGGTGCATAGATTGGAGACTTGCTTGTGCCTCCTACTGGATTGATACCTTGGTTCTTAACTGAGGAAAATACTTATCTCTACTTTGCCGCATCACCCTTTCCTCTTCAAGGGAAAAATAAACGCAAACTCAAGAAGTAGCAACGATCCACCCGCCACAGGTGTGGCGTTGAGGTCGATGGCCATGGGCGCGGGCGTGGCTGGCGTGACCACGCTCACCTCCGGCGAGCAGTCCCCAGAGAAATGGAAGGCTTGAGGGTGGGGATGGAAGCCGGGCGACTCTGGAAGACATGCGCGGTGACTCTGGCAGTGGCAGACGAGGAACAACCGACGTGCCTGTGCTGGCCGCGGGCATGGCGGCAGTGACTAGGCCATGCTGATCTAGGTTTAACCCTAGGTAGAGTAGGGCCTCCCTCGTGGCCACAACGAGGAGGGCCTTGTTTTCCTCTTGTTGTGCGGCGGCAACCAGGGCGACGGCGGATGCGGCTTCGAGCTTGCCGACCCGCGCCTGCCTCCGGATCTTCCTCTTGGCTGACTGCGCGGCCCATTGCGCGTCAGTCAACTCCTTCTTAGTTGGCGCCTCCATTTTGCGGGCGTCGAGGGGCTCACCTTTGGCGGAGGCGAGGCCGGCGCGTCGTCCATGGCGAGCGGCCGAGAGCGGGAGCTGGTGGGAGTTTTTTGGGAAAGAGAGGGAAATGGGGGTGGTTGTGCCGCCGACTGACGGGCCAGGGGAAGGACTAGGTGGACGTCGCGTGCATCTGTTCCATGTCCGCACCGACGCAAAAACGGCCCAAATTTGTGCCGAAAATGGGTCACGCGGCAGCGGGCGCGCGTCCGTTGAGGTTACCTCCTTGTCTCAATTTTTATGTCTGTTTTAACCCAAACGAACACGCACGGATAGTTTAGGTCGACACGTTGGAGTTGCTCTTAGGTTCTTCGTGGTGGAATCAACTCACTAGGCCAAGTCCAATGCCTCTATCCAAATAGACGCGACTTTGATCTGCCTTTTTGTCTGTTTGGGTTGGCTTGAGGCACAGCGCCCGGCCTTGTCCGTGCAAATTTGGTCGGTGCGCCTAACCGGCCGATCCATTTGATTCGGCTCACTGAATTTTGTCCAATAAGCATATATTACGAAAATAAAGCTATTGTTCATGCCTCCCGGTCATAGCTTATACCAGCATACGTGTCAGCGTCCGGCATACAAAACAAACGCCTCTCGGCTATAGTTGACATACATGCCAGCGGCCGGTATACATATCAACCTACAAAAGAATGTTGGAAATATTCCCTAGAGGCAATAATAAAGTGGTTATTATTATATTTCCTTAATCATGATAAAGGTTTATTATTCCTGCTAGAATTGTATTGATCGGAAACTTAAATACATGTGTGGATACATAAACAAATACCATGTCCGTAGTGAGCCTGTACTAGACTAGCTCGTTGATCAAAAGATGGTTACGGTTTCCTAACCATAGACATGTGTTGTCACTTGATAATGGGATCACATCATTAAGAGAATGATGTGGAGAAGACCCACCCGTTAGCATAGCATATGATCGTTCAGTTTATTGCTACTCCTTTCTTAATGTCAAATACATATTCCTTCGACCATGAGATCATGCAACTCCCGGATACCGGTGGAATAACCTGTGTGCTATCAAACGGCACAACATAACTGGTTGATCATAAAGATACTCTACAGGTATCTCCGAAGGTGTCTGTTGAGTTGGCATGGATCAAGATTGGGATTTGTCACTCCGTGTGACAGAGAGGTATCTCTGGTCCCTCTCGGTAATACAACATCACAAGAAGCTTGCAAGCAAAGTGACTAAGGAGTTAGTTACGAGATGATGTATTACAGAACGAGTAAAGAGACTTGCCGGTAACGAGATTGAACTAGGTATGGAGATACCCATGATCGAATCTCAGGCAAGTAACATACCGACAGACAAAGGGAACTATGTATGTTGTCATAAAGGTTCGACCGATAAAGATCTTCGTAGAATATGTAGGAACCAATATGGGCATCTAGGTCCCGCTATTGGTTATTGATCGGAGAAGCGTCGCGGTCATGTCTACATCATTCTCGAACCTGTAGGGTCCTCATGCTTAATGTTCGTTAACGATATAGTATTATATGAGTTTTGTGAGTTGGTGACCGAACGTTGTTCGGAGTCCCAGATGAGATCACGGTCATGACGAGGAGCTCTGGAATGGTCCGGAGGCAAAGACTGATATATAGAACGACACTATTTGTGTAGGGGAGCGCAGCATGTAATTTCAAAAAAATTCCTACGCTCACGCAAGATCTATCTAGGATAAGCATAGCAACGAGAGGGGAGAGTGTTTCTACGTACCCTCGTAGACCGAAAGCGGAAGCGTTTGACAACGCGGTTGATGTAGTCGTACACCTTCATGATCCATCCCGATCAAGTATTGAACGTACGGCACCTCCGCGTTCAACACACGTTCAGCTCGATGATGTCCTCGCCTTCTTGATCCAACAAGACGGGCGAAGTAGTACATGAGTTCCGGCAGCACGACAGCGTGGTGACGATGTTGGTGAAGAACAATCTCTGCAGGGCTTCGCCAAGCACTACAGAAACTATGACGGAGGATAAACTAGAGGGGACGGGGTTGCCGGCACACGGCTTGGTGATTCTTGATGTGTCTTGGGTGCTAGCTCTGCCCCTCTATTTATATGTTGAGCCCTGGGGTCGAAACTTGGAGTAAAAGCCTCCTGAAAGTCGGTTTCACCCAAAAGGCAAGAGTCCTTCTTGGACTCCAGGGCCAGACGCCAGGGACCCTGGCGTCTGGCCCCTGGACTCCGCAAAACTTCCTTTTGCGCTTTCCAAAAAACCTTGTGGGCTTACCCCTTTGGCCCAAATAAAGTGTTCTCATACCCAAACATTTTGGGAAACATCCGGAACCCCTTCCGGTGAATTCCGAAACCCTTCCGGAGACCAAACACTATTATCCCATATATCAATCTTTATTTCCGAACCATTCCGGAGTTCCTCGCCATGTTCGTGATCTCATCTGGGACTCCGAACAACATTCGGTCACCAACATACGTAACTCATATAATACTATATCATCAATGAACGTTTAAGCATGCGGACCCTACGGGTTCGAGAACTATGTAGACATGACCGAGACACCTCTCTGGTCAATAACCAATAGCGGAACCTGGATGCTCATATTGGCTCCTACATATTCTACGAAGATCTTTATCGGTCGAACCGCATAACAACATACGTTGTTCCCTTTGTCATCGGTATGTTACTTGCCTGAGATTCGATCATCGGCATCACCATACCTAGTTCAATATCGTTACCGGCAAGTCTCTTTACTCGTTCCGTAATGCATCATCCCGTAACTAACTCATTAGTTACATTGCTTGCAAGGCTTATAGTGATGTGCCTTACCGAGAGGGCCCAGAGATACCTCTCCGACAATCGGAGTGACAAATCCTAATCTCGATCTATTCCAACTCAACAAACACCATCGGAGACACCTGTAGAGCATCTTTATAATCACCCATTTACGTCGTGACGTTTGATAGCACACTAGTGTTCCTCCGGTATTCGGGAGTTGCATAATCTCATAGTCATAGGAACATGTATAAGTCATGAAGAAAGCAATAGCAATAAACTAAACGATCATAGTGCTAAGCTAACGGATGGGTCATGTCAATCACATCATTCTCTAATGATGTGATCCCGTTTATCAAATGACAACTCATGTCTATGGCTAGGAAACTTAACCATCTTTGATTAACGAGCTAGTCAAGTAGAGGCATACTAGTGACACTCTGTTTGTCTATGTATTCACACATGTACTAAGTTTCCGGTTAATACAATTCTGGCATGAATAATAAACATTTATCATGATATAAGGAAATATAAATAATGACTTTATTATTTCCTCTAGGGCATATTTCCCTCAGTCTCCCACTTGCACTAGAGTCAATAATCTAGTTCACATCGTCATGTGATTTAACACCAATAGTTCACATCTTTATGTGATTAGTTCACATCTCCATGTGACTAATACCCAAAGGGTTTACTAGAGTCAATAATCTAGTTCACATTGCTATGTGATTAACACCCAAAGAGTGATCATGTTTTGCTTGTGAGAGAAATTTAGTCAACGGGTCAGAGCCGTATGTATTTTGCAAATTTTCTATGTCTACAATGCTCTGCACAGAGCTACTCTAGCTAATTGCTCCCACTTTCAATATGTATCCAGATTGAGACTCAGAGTCATCCAGATCGGTGTCAAAGCTTGGATCGACGTAACTCTTTACGACGAACTTTTTGTCACCTCCATAACCGAGAAACATATCCTTATTCCACTAAGGATAATTTTGACCGATGTCCAGTGATCCACTCCTGGATCACTATTGTACCCTCTTGCCAAACTCTTGGTGAGGTACACAATAGGTCTAGTACACAACATAGCATACTTCATAGAACCTATGGCTGAGGCGTAGGGAATGACTTTTCATTCTCTTTCTATTTTCTACCGTGGTCGGGTTTTTGAGTCTTTACTCAACTTCACACCTTGCAATACAGGCAAGAACTCCTTCTTTGACTGTTCCATTTTAAACTACTTCAAAATCTTGTCAAGGTATGTACTCATTGAAAAAATATATCAAGCGTCTTGATCTATCTCTATAGATCTTGATGCTCAATATGTAAGAAGCTTCACCGAGGTCTTTCTTTGAAAAACTCCTTTCAAACACTCCTTTATGCTTTCCAGAAGATTCTACATTATTTCCGATCAACAATATGTCATTCACATATACTTATCAGAAATGTTGTAGTGCCCCCTACTCACTTTCTTGTAAATACAGGCTTCACCGCAAGTCTGTATAAAACCATATGCTTTGATCACTTTATCAAAGCATATATTCCAACTCCGAGATGCTTGCACCAGATCATAGATGGATCGCTGGAGCTTGAACACTTTGTTAGCACCTTTAGGATTGACAAAACCTTCTTGTTGCATCATATACAACTCTTGTTTAAGAAATCCATTAAGGAATGTAGTTTTGACATCCATTTGCCAGATTTCATAAAATATGGCAATTGCTAATATGATTCGGACAGACTTAAGCATCGCTACGAGTGAGAAAATCTTATCGTAGTCAACACCTTGAACTTGTCGAAAACCTTTTTGTGACAATTCGAGCTTTGTAGATAGTAACACTACTATCAGCGCATGTCTTCCTCTTGAAGATCCATTTATTGTCAATGGCTCGCCGATCATTGGGCAAGTCAATCAAAGTCCATACTTTGTTCTCATACATGGATCCCATCTCAGATTTCATGGCCTCAAGCCATTTCGTGAAATCTGGGCTCATCATCACTTCCTCATAGTTCGCAGGTTCGTCATGTTCTAGTAACATGACTTCCAGAACAGGATTACCGTACCACTCTGGTGCGGAGCGTACTCTGGTTGACCTACGATGTTCGGTAGTAACTTGATCTGAAGTTTCATGATCATCATCATTAACTTCCTCACTAATTGGTGTAGGCATCACTGGAACTGATTTCTGTGATGAACTACTCGCCAACTCGAGAGAAGGTACAATTACCTCATCAAGTTCTACTTTCCTCCCACTCACTTCTTTTGAGAGAAACTTCTTCTCTAGAAAGGATCCATTCTTAGCAACGTACATCTTGCCTTCGGATCTGTGATAGAAGGTGTACCCAACAGTCTCCTTTGGGTATCCTATGAAGACACATTTCTCCGATTTGGGTTCGAGCTTATCAGGTTGAAGCTTTTTCACATAAGCATCGCAGTCCCAAACTTTAAGAAACGACAACTTAGGTTTCTTGCCAAACCACAGTTCATACGGTGTCGTCTCAACGGATTAGATGGTGCCCTATTGAACATGAATGCAGCTGTCTCTAATGCATAACCCCAAAACAATAGCGGTAAATAAGTAAGAGACATCATAGATCGCACCATATCTAATAAAGTGCGGTTACGATGTTCGGACACGCCATTACGCTGTGGTGTTCCGGGTGGCGTGAGTTGCGAAACTATTCCGCATCATTTCAAATGAAGACCAAACTCGTAACTCAAATATTCGCCTCCGCAATCAGATCATAGAAACTTTATTTTCTTGTTACGATGATTTTCCACTTCACTCTGAAATTCTTTGAACTTTTCAAATGTTTCAGACTTATGTTTCATCAAGTAGATATACCCATATCTGCTCAAATCATGTGTGAAGGTCAGAAAATAACGATACCTGCCGCGAGCCTCAACATTCATCGGACTGCATACATCAGTATGTATTATTTCCAACAAGTCTGTTGCTCGCTCCATTGTTCCGGAGAACGGAGTCTTAGTCATCTTGCCCATGAGGCATGGTTTGCAAGCATCAAGTGATTCATAATCAAGTGATTCCAAAAGCCCATCAGCATGGAGTTTCTTCATGCACTTTACACCAATATGACCTAAACGGCAGTGCCACAAATATGTTGCACTATCATTATCAACTTTGTATCTTTTGGCATCAATATTATGAATATGTGTATCACCACGATCGAGATTCAATAAACCATTCACCTTGGGTGTATGACCACGGAAGGTTTTATTCATATAAATAGAACAACAACTATTCTCTTGACTTAAATGAATAACCGTATTACAATAAACATGATCTAATCATATTAATGCTCAACGCAAACACCAAATAACATTTATTTTAGGTTCAACACTAATCCCGAAGGTAAAGGGAGTGTGCGATGGTGATCTTATCAACCTTGGAATCACTTCCAACACACATCGTCACCTCGCCCTCAACTATTCTATGTTCATTTTGTAACTCCTGTTTCAAGTTACTAATCATACCAACTGAGCCAGTATCAAATACCCAGGGGTTACTATGAACACTAGTAAAGTACACATCAATAACATGTATATCATATATACTTCTGTTCACTTTGCCATCCTTCTTATCCACCAAATATTTGGGCAGTTCCACTTCTAGTGACCATTTCCTTTGCAGTAGAAGCACTCAGTTTCAGGCTTGGGTCTAGCTTTGGTCTTCTTCATGGGAGTGGCAACTTGCTTGCCATTCTTCTTGAAGTTCCCTTTCTTTCCCTTGCCCTTTTACTTGAAACTAGTGGTCTTGTCAACCATCAACATTTGATGCTTTTCTTGATTTCTACCTTCGCCGATTTCAGCATCACGAAGAGCTCGGGAATCGTTTTCGTGATCCCTTGCATATTATAGTTCATCACGAAGTTCTAGTAACTTGGTGATAATGACTAGAGAACTCTGTCAATCACTTATTTTATCTGGAAGATTAACTCCCACTTGATTCAAGCGATTGTAATACTCAGACATTCTGAGCACATGCTCACTGATTGAGCCATTCTCCTCCATCTTGTAGGCAAAGTACTTGTCAGAGGTCTCATACCTCTCGACTCGGGCATGAGTCTGAAATACCAATTTCAGCTCTTGGAACATCTTATATGCTCTGTGGCGTTCAAAACATTTTTGAAGTCCCGGTTCTAAGCCGTAAAGCATGGCGCACTAAACTATCAAGTAGTTATCATACCGAGCTTGCCAAACGTTCATAACGTCTGCATCTGCTCCTGCAATAGGTCCGTCACCTAGC
The DNA here is from genome assembly GCF_018294505.1 of Triticum aestivum. Lineage (NCBI taxonomy): Eukaryota > Viridiplantae > Streptophyta > Magnoliopsida > Poales > Poaceae > Triticum > Triticum aestivum. The sequence goes on along the minus strand of NC_057805.1, from coordinate 298,063,341 downwards.
GGTGCATCAAGGACATAATTCTTCTATGCAGCAATGAGGATAATCCTCAGATCATGGACCTAGTCCGCATCATTGCTACTATCATCTTTCAACATAGTTTTTCTCTAGGAACATATGAAAAATAAACAGGGAGCTACATCACGAGCTATTGATCTACAACATAGTTATGCAAATACTATCAGGACTAAGTTCATGATAAATTAAAGTTCAATTAATCATATTACTTAAGAACTCCCACTTAGATAGACATCCCTCTTATCATCTAAGTGATCACGTGATCCATATCAACTAAACCATGTCTAATCATCACGTGAGATGGAGTAGTTTTCATGGTGAACATCACTATGTTGATCATATCTACTATATGATTCACGCTCGACCTTTCGGTCTCAGTGTTCCGAGGCCATATCTGCATATGCTAGGCTCATCAAGTTTAACCCGAGTATTCTGCGTGTGCAAAACTGGCTTGCACCCGTTGTATGTGAACGTAGAGCTTATCACACCCGATCATCACGTGGTATCTCAGCACGAAGAACTGTCGCAACGGTGCATACTCAGGGAGAACACTTATACCTTGAAATTTTAGTAAGGGGTCATCTCATAATGCTACCGTCGTACTAAGCAAAATAAGATGCATAAAAGATAAACATCACATGCAATCAAAATATGTGACATGATATGGCCATCATCACCTTGTGCCTTTGATCTCCATCTCCAAAGTACCGTCATGATCTCCATCGTCACCGGCATGACACCATGATCTCCGTCATCTTGATCTTTATCAACGTGTCGTCACATGGTCGTCTCGCCAACTATTGCTTTTGCAACTATTGCTATCGCATAGCGATAAAGTAAAGCAATTATATGGCGCTTGCATCTTATGCAATAAAGAGACAACCATAAGGCTCCTGCCAGTTGCCGATAACTTTAACAAAACATGATCATCTCATACAACAATTTATATATCTCATCACGTCTTGACCATATCACATCACAACATGCCCTGAAAAAACAAGTTAGACGTCCTCTACTTTGTTGTTGCAAGTTTTACGTGGCTGCTACGGGCTTCTAGCAAGAACCGTTCTTACCCACGCATCAAAACCACAACGATTTTTCGTCAAGTATGCTGTTTTAACCTTCAACAAGGACCGGGCATAGTCAAACTCGATTCAACTAAAGTTGGAGAAACAGACACCCGCCAGCCACCTGTATGCGAAGCACGTCGGTAGAACCGGTCTCATGAACGTGGTCATGTAATGTTGGTCTGGGAAGCTTCATCCAACAATACCGCCGAATCAATGTAAGACGTTGCTGGTAAGTAGTATGACTATTATTGCCCACAACTCTTTGTGTTCTACTCGTGCATATAACATCTACGCATAGACCTGGCTCTGATACCACTGTAGGGGAACGTAGCATGTAATTTCAAAAAATTTCCTACGCTCACGCAAGATCTATCTAGGAGATGCATAGCAACAAGAGGGGAGAGTGTATCTATGTACCCTTGTAGACCAAAAGCGGAAGCGTTTGACAACGCGGTTGATGTAGTCGTACACCTTCACGATCCATCCCGATCAAGTACCGAATGTATGACACCTCTACGTTCAGCACACGTTCAACTCGATGACGTCCTCGCCTTCTTGATCCAGCAAGACATGCGAAGTAGTAGATGAGTTCCGGCAGCACGACGACGTGGTGACGGTGTTGGTGAAGAACAATCTCCGTAGGGCTTCGCTAAGCACTACAGAAACTATGACGAAGGATAAACTAGAGGGGACGGGGTTGCCGGCACATGGCTTGGTGATTCTTGATGTCTCTTGGGTGCTAGCCCTGCCCCTCTATTTATATGTGGAGCCCTGGGGTCGAAACTTGGAGTAAAAGCCTCCTCAAAGTCGGTTTCACCAGAAAGGCAAGAGTCCTTCTCGGACTCCAGTGCCAGACGCCATGGTTCCCAGCGTCTGGACCCAGACGCTAGGGACCCTGGCGTCTGGCCCCTGGACTCCGCAAAACTTCCTTTTGCGCTTTCCAAAAAACCTTGTGGGCTTTCCCCTTTGGTCCAAATAAAGTGTTTTCATACCCAAACATTTCAGGAAACATTCGGAACCCCTTCCGGTGAATTCTGGAACCCTTCCGGAGACCAAGCACTATTATCCCATATATCAATCTTTATCTCCGAACCATTCTAGAGTTCCTCGTCATGTCCGTGATCTCATCCTGGACTCCGAACAACATTCGGTCACCAACATACATAACTCATATAATACTATATCGTCAACGAACGTTTAAGCGTGCGGACCCTACGGGTTCGAGAACTATGTAGAAATGACTGAGACACCTCTCTGGTCAATAACCAATAGAGTAACCTGGATGCCCATATTGGCTCCTACATATTCGACGAATATCTTTCTCGGTCGAACCACATAACAACATACATTGTTCCCTTTGTCATCGGTATGTTACTTGCCCGAGATTCGATCGTCGGTATCACCATACCTAGTTCAATCTCGTCACCGGCAAGTCTCTTTACTTGTTCCATAATGCATCATCCCGTAAGTAACTCATTAGTTACATAGCTTGCAAGGCTTATAGTGATGTGCATTACCGAGAGGGCCCAGAGATACCTCTCCGACAATTGGAGTGACAAATCCTAATCTTGATCTATGCCAACTCAACAAACACCATCAGAGACACCTGTAGAGCATCTTTATAATCACCCAGTTACATTGTGACGTTTGATAGCACACTAAGTGTTCCTCCGGTATTCGGGAGTTGCATAATCTCATAGTCATAGGAACATGTATAAGTCATGAAGAAAGCAATAGCAATAAACTAAAGTGTCGGTGTACAAAAGTAGGGGCCCTTCTGTACCCCTTTACTTGTGCACGGGCAGTTGTAGCCACACCTGCGGCCACGCTTGGCGGGGCAGAGGAAGCAAAGATACTAGACAACCAGAGCAGCGCTCAAGCCAGAGGCGCGAAGAGCAAAGGGACAAGATGGGCTTCCCCCCCGGCAAGAGCCTTGCCGGGGCGGCCTACGTGGCCCCGGCAAGAGCATTGCCAGGGGCAACTTACCCAACACCAATAAGGCCGCCACCCTTGAGCCTAAGAGTTTCGACACCATTGACAACACTGGAACCAAGGCTTGGGAGGCGCCTGCATTGTGGCATGCAGATCTTTGTGAAGACCAAAGGCCTGCAAGACTAGATAAGAACCAGAAGACGACTTGCCGGGGACGCCCACGAGACCCCGGCAAGACCCTTGTCGGGGCCCCGGCAAGACCCTTGCTGGGGACATCTGCAGGGCCGCAGTCAGGCCCGCACCTACCAAGGTTTCGCTACCTCGCACCCGTTTTGGCGTGGCGGCCAGCCCGCCAACTAGGCGAGCGCCTGCGTGGCAGCTTGCGGCTTCTAGGCCAACTAGCCAAGCACCTGCGTGGTGGCATGCAGATCTTCGTGAAGACCCTGCCACCGCACTAGCTCAGCAGCCAGCCAGCCAGCGTGGCGCTGCATGCCTCATCAGCTTGGACGCGCGTCAGAGCGAGGTGACGCAGCGACAAACGGGACGGGCTTCTTTGCCATCCCCAATAAAGCAAGAGGGCACGTCAGCAGTGCATTAAATTCGTTTGTCCCACGATGTCAGGAGATAAACTTGTACACTGTAGATACTTTCCACCTCCTGTGTGCCACTGTGGCAACCCCTTTGACGTATAAAAGGAGGCCCGAGGCATACTAAGGAAGGATTCAGACTTTTTGGACTGGGCATGCACCGCAGCTAGTTCAAGAGCTCAAGAACACCAAATATACACCAAAGCAGGACTAGGATATTACGCATCGTTTGCGGCCCGAACCTGGGTAAAAATTCCCCCGCGTTGATCTTCTATACCCGCTCTTTGCACAGCTCCGCGCCCCGCCAACCGTAGAAGGGATTCCCTGTGATCCCATAGGTGTCGTTCCCGTTTTCCCCGACATCTTTGGCGCGCCAGGTAGGTGGCGCAAGCTGTGAAAATATGGTTTTGAAGCCAACGCATGGACTTCGTCATCGCCATGGCCCCCAAGAAGAAGGGGATCACTACGACCGGGTCGTCCGGAGCTGGCCCGTCCGCACCAGTGCGGGCGGGCGATGGGGTGGCCACGGATGGTGCCGGAGGCGCGGCCCGCGAACATCCACGACACTTTGGCAATCAGAGCCAGGCGAGCGGCGTCGTTCGGGCCCAAGACGACGAGCCACACGCCGCTAGGTCCGGGGGCGGGGTCGTGCTGCCCGCGGGCGGCGCAGCAGCCTCTATGACGCCCCAGCCGGCACCCGCGTTGCGGCCTTCCCAGGCCGCGCGCGATGAGCAACACCGCGACGCGGTGCCCCCGGGCGCTGCCGCGGGAAGAGCCCTTTGTGTCACTCTCAGGACGCGCCGGGCCGTCGTGCGCACCTGGACGTTGGCGGAAGCGACGCACGACTGCGAGACCGTGATAGAGCTCCTTCTAACGTGGTTAGAAGTCGGAGCGCGTCATGGTCCACGCAACTTTCACTGCCACCCACTCCCGCAGAAGCGTTGCCGCGCGTGCAACTGCTCCTCGACTTTCCTCCTGCCGCGGAGAATCTCGACGAGTGGAGAGCCACCATTCGAAGGCTCATCAGCTTCGCCAACAAGGATGAACTGCGACCAGCGGGACCCTCGTACCGGTGCTCTGTAGAGCCAGCGCGCGCCAATGGTGGGAGGACCGGAGGTGCTGCAACCATGGTGCACTCTCCTCCCCCACGCCAGCAATAGCAGCCGCCGGCTCATCGAGCCGACGCCTGTGGCAACGTTTCCACAGCATCGTCCGACCCACGAGCCCGCCGCGACCAATGTCAAGTTCTTCGGGAGCGAGCCTAGGAGGATGCTCGGACCACTATCGAGCGGTGACGGGAAGCGCTCTATCATTCAGATAGGCGTACGGGGCCCACTATGGACAGCCCAGCACCGGGGGGTTCCGGTGACCTACCCTATGAGGTGGGTTTCTGGCCTTTACCCGTGAGCTGCGGCAGTTCCAGTGGCCCTCCCACCGCACGTTCAAGCCTGATGTTGGGGAGAAGTACAACGGCAAGACTCACCCGTCGGAGTTCCTCAGCATCTACACTATCGCGATGCAAGCCGCCGGGGCTCGCGACGATAAGGTGTTTGCCAATTACTTTCCATTGGCACTTAAGCCCAACGTCATGTCATGGTTGATGCACCTGCTGGTGGATTCCATCTCTTCTTGGTTGGATCTGTGCCACGAGTCTGTTGGCGCCTTTACCGGAGGCCACCAAGCTCCTGGACAGGCAAGTGATTTGCATGTCATCCCCCAGAAGGATGGCGAGACCCTGTGCAAGTACATCCAAAGGTTCAGCCGTGTGCAGTACAACATCCCAGATGTTCACCCCGCCACTGTCATCAGTGCGTTTCATCAGAACGTGCGCAATCGCAAGATGCGCGAAGAGCTGGCGATGAACAAGTTTAAGGATGTAGCCGAGCTTTATGTTCTGGCTGATAGATGTGCTCGAGCTGAAGAAGGAAGTACCCCGGCGAGGACGCCGGTGCGGAAACCAACTCCGCAGATGAAGACGCCGCCGCCCCGGCAAAGAAGGGCCAACGCCGTAATAGGAAGCGTAAGGGCAAGACCGTGCTTGCCGTTGAGGGATCCGGCGACCCCGGTGCCGCCAAGAAGGCCAAGGCTAACGACCCCGGCAAGGAGGTTGCAGGGTGCGCCGCCTGCCGGGCCTTGGCGGCTGCCGATAAGCCAGGAGGCTCCAACAAGCAGTACTGCAAGATCCACCGCACCAAGGGCCATGACCTCCAGAACTGTCGATAGGTTGAGCTGCTTGCAGAAAAGCAGAAAAGCTGAATATGAAAGGCGGGACAAGGAGAAGGGCCAGGATGGTGCCGCGGGGTCCGGCAAGAAGCGTGGCGGCTAAGGAGGTCACCGCGACAAAGATAATTAGCAAGAGAGGCCCGCGCCGTGACAAGAAGGAGGAAGATGATGATCATGATGAGGATGATGAGTCCGGCGAGCACGAGTTCCAGAAAGCTACGGAGGCCATGTGCGTCAACGGTGGCGCCTCGCTGCACACCTCTCACCACCAACTGAAGCAGTGGGCATGTGAAGTCACTGCGGCAGAGCCATCGTTTGACGCCCAGAGGCCACTGAAGTGGTCCAACACACCTATCATTTTTTACACCGAGGACCACCCTGATCGCACAACTGCGGTCGGGTGTTTTCCATTGTTGGTTTCACCAACAATACGCAACCTCAAGGTGACAAAAGTGCTAGTTGATGGTGGGGCCGGTCTGAACTTGATCTCGCCCGTCGTAGTCGAGAGGCTGCAGATCCCCGATGGAGATTTCGAGGAGACGGGCACGTTTCAAGGGGTCAACCCGGGCAGAAGTCAGCCGAAGGGCAAGGTCACGTTGCCCGTCCCATTTGGGGCCAAGCTGAACTACCGGACGGGGAAGATCGTTTTTGATGTTGCCAAGATCCCCTTACCCTATAATGGGATCCTCGGCCGCCCAGCGCTGGCCAAGTTTATGGCGTCGTCACATTACGCTTACAATACGTTGAAGATGCCCGTGCCGATGAGCATCATCACCGTCCCCTCCGACGAGAAGGACACGCTCATCTGCGCCGACCAACTCTACCGGGAGGTAGTTGCAGCGGCTGCCGCCAAGGCACTTGTTCCTGCCGCTGAGGCCTGGGGAGGGAAGAAAACTGGCAAGGCCTCTACCTCTGCCGGCAAGGCCCCTTCCGGCAAGACTTCTGACCCCGGCAAGGACTCCTTCACCTCCTCGAGCAAACACGCCTCTTCAGAGCGTCGCGTTACCATTGAGGACGTGCCAGAGAGTTCCGCCAGCGGAAGCAAGAGGTCCAAGGCGACCCCGCCAGAAACCAAGAAGGTGCCCGTCAAGGAGGATGGCACGGGTGGAGCTTTTACCATAAGCTCCACCCTCGACAGCAAATAGGAAAGCGCGCTCATCGCCTTCCTGTGGGCGAATGTCGACGTGTTTGCATGGCAAGCATCCGACATCCCCGGCGTTCCCAGGGAGGTGATTGAGCACCACCTTGCTGTTTGTGCCCATGCGCGGCCCGTCAAGCAGAAGGTCAGAAAGCAAGCTTTGGAGCGACAAGAGTTCATCATCGAAGAGATCAAGAAGCTGGAGGTGGCAGGCTTGGTTAGAGAAGTGCTCCACCCCACGTGGTTGGCCAATCCAGTGGTAGTGCGTAAGGCAAATGGGAAGTGGAGGTTGTGTATTGACTACACAGATATCAATAAGGCCTATCCGAAGGATCCTTTCCCTTTGCCACGCATTGACCAGATAGTGGACTCCATTGCCGTTTGTGATATGCTGTCATTCCTCGACGCCTACTCAGGATACCACCAGATCTTCATGATGAAGGAAGACGAGGAAAAGACTGCGTTCATCACCCCATGTGGTACGTACTGTTTTGTACGGATGCCTTTCGGGTTGAAAAGCGTGGGTTCGACATTTGCCCGAGCAGTCCAAATTGGTTTTGAACCCCAGCTGCATAGAAATATGGAAGCTTATATGGATGATATAGTGGTCAAAACCAAGGACAAGGCCACGCTCGTGCAGGATCTAGAAGAAACATTTGCAAATCTGCGCAAGATCAACCTCAAGCTCAACCCAGAGAAGTGCGTGTTCGGTGTCCCATCCGGCAAACTTCTTGGGTTCTTTGTGTCTCAACGCGGAATCAAAGCAAATCCCGACAAGATAAAAGCGATTGAGCAGATTGAGGCACCAAGACGGGTCAAAGACGTCCGTAGGCTCGCCGGCTGCGTTGCTGCTCTAAGTAGGTTCATCTCCAAATTTGCTGAGCGCGCCCTCCCCCTTTTCAAAGTTTTGAAAAAGGCGGGTCCAATGAAATGGACTCCGGAGGCAGAGGAAGCGCTACAAGATTTGAAGAAGTACCTCTCCTCCATGCCAATACTGGTCACACCTAAGCCACAAGAGCCGTTGCTGCTATATCTAGCGGCGGCGAATCAAGTGGTCAGTGTTGCGCTAGTGGCCCAGAGGGAACTTGAGGAAGAAGCAGCAGTAGTAGCGGAGCCGTCGGATGATGGGCCGGGGCTCCCCCCGGCAGGACCTGACGCCGGCTAGGCGGAACCCCCGGCGAGGCCCGGTCCCGGCAAGACAGAGTCTGCGCAGATGGGCGAAGTTGAACAGAACAAGAAGGTGGTACAACACCCGGTTTATTTTGTCAGTTCCCTCTTGCAGGGGGCTAGGTCAAGATATTCTGGTATGGAGAAGCTACTTTTCGGCCTCCTTATGGCCTCGAGAAAGCAGTGCCACTATTTCCAAGCATATGAGATCACTGTCGTCACCCGCCTCCCTTTACAACGGATCCTGCACAACCCAGATGCGGCTAGAAGGATCGTGGAGTGCGCCTTGGAGCTGTCGAGCTTTGGCCTCAGGTTTGAAAGTACTTCGACAATCAAGAGCCAAGCCTTGGCAGAGTTCATAGCAGAATGGACCGCAACGCCCGACGAAGAGATTCAAGAGACCACCCTTCCCGGTGGGGAGACGTGCCGCGATTGGATTATGTACTTTGATGGAGCTTTCTCACTGCAAGGTGCTGGTGTCGGCGTGCTACTCGTCGCACCCACCGGAGAGCGCCTCAAGTACATAGTCCAGATGCACTTTCCCCGGGAAAAGTCAACGAACAATACGGTGGAGTACGAGGGATTGTCTGCCGGTCTCAGGATCGCGGCAGACCTCGGAATCAGGAAGCTCATCATCAGAGGTGATTCACAGCTCGTCGTTAAGCAAGTTAACAAGGACTACCAGAGCTTGTTGATGGAGGTCTATGTAGATGAAGTAAGGAAGTTGGAGGAGCGTTTTGACAGGCTACAAGCAGAGCATGTTCCCCGAGCAGAGAACAGCATTGCCGACGACCTGTCGAAAAACACTGCCCTCAAGTTGCCTTTGGAACTAGTACCTTTTTGCTTCAATTAACTCAACCATCCATTGAGGCATCAGCAGGACAAAACAAGCGAAGGAAGGCGGGCCCCGGCAAGTACTTTCCCGCTGAGCTCCCCGGAGCCGCCGGCAAGGAAGTTGCCGGGTATCCCAAGCTTGCCGAGGGGCGGCAACCTCCGGCAGGGCCCCAGGCCCTGACCGTAGAGGCAGTTGCCCCTGCGGCCGAAGATGAGCCTTTGGTCCTTTCCGTCGAGACCCAGGCTCCGGCATGGGCGCAGCACACCGTCCGTTTCCTCCAAACAAGGGAGCTCCCTGAGGAACAGGAAGAGGTAGAGAAAGTAGCCCGTCGGTCCAGCATGTACCAGTTTGTGGACAATTCCCTATACAGAAGGAGACCGAACGGCGTGAAATTGAAGTGCATTCCTCGGGAGGACGGACTGAGGCTGTTAGCCGAGGTACATGGAGGCATGTGTGGCTGTGTGGCTCCCACATAGGGTCAAGAGCCCTTGCCGGCAAAGCGTTCTGGCAAGGTTTCTTCTGGCCCACCGCTCTCCAGGATGCAACTGCCCTAGTAACCAAGTGTGAAGCGTGCCAGTTCCATTCAAAGAAGCTTCATCAACCAGCCCAAGCCCTTCAAACAATTCCTCTTTCCTGGCCATTTTCGGTCTGGGGGCTCGACATACTGGGCCCCTTTCCCAGTGCTGTCGGGGGCTTTGAGTACTTGTGTCGCGATCGACAAGTTCACAAAGTGGCCGGAGGTGGAACCGGTGAGAAAGGTGACAACACAATCAGCCGTCAAGTTCTTCAAGGGGCTAGTCTACCGTTTTGGTGTGCCAAACAGAGTCATCACCGAAAACGACACACAATTCACAAGCTGCACCTTCATGCAGTATATCCAAGACCTCGGCGGCAAGGTTTGTTTTGCTTCTGCTGCTCATCCCAGAAGTAACGGCCAGGCCAAGAGGGCAAACATAGAGGTGTTGCGGGGCCTCAAGACCAGGACTTTTGACAGGCTACACAAGTGCGGAAGGTGCTGGATTGATGAGTTGCCAACGGTTCTTTGGTCGATTAGAACGACGCCAAATCGAGCCACTGGCCAGACACCCTTTGCCCTAGTATACGGGGCAGAAGCAGTTCTCCCCACGGAACTCATATACGGGTCACCTCGAGTGCTCGCTTATGATGATGCGATGCTTCTTGAGGAAGACCGTCTTCAGGTTGCTGTGTGAGCCGCTCGCTACCAGCAAGCCTTGCGCCGCTACCATAGCCGCAAGGTTCATGCCGGAAGCCTTGAGGAAGGCGACCTTGTTCTTCGGCGAGTTCAATCCGCCAAGAATTCCAACAAGTTGACGCCAAAGTGGGAAGGCCCTTATCGGGTAATACGAGTCACTAGGCCCGGCGCAGTCCGCCTGGAGACCGAAGATGGTATTCCAGTGAGCAACTCCTGGAACATCGAACATCTTCGCAAGTTTTACCCATAAGCCGCGGTTGCCGGGCCCCCCGACAGACCACTTTTTGTACAAGCCTTGCGGGCAAGGCATGTAACCCTTTGTACAAAGCCAGGCGTAGACCCTGAGCAACAGACAAATAAATGAAGCGCTGGCGCCCTAGAATTTAGCATGCATGCTAGGTTGAGTCTCTCCCTCTGTTAGGGTTGATAGTGCTCGGCGGCAACTAACCCCTAGCATAGAGGTCAAGTGCGTGTCTTTCTGTCTCTTCCAGGCCGTTCTTGGTTCGCAGGCTGCACAGGCGCTTCTGCGGAGCCGTTTGGAGGAAAGAAGGCGGATCGACACCCCCGACCCTGGCAAGCCGAGGTTGCCGGGGGCTGCAAATTCAGATAAGTTTTCTCTCCCCCGCTATGCGCTTCCGTATGAAACTTGAATGTACGAAACTTCGTTCGTTCCTATGCCACCGTGCTCCCTCCTTCCTATGCCCGAAATCCCTTTCATGCCAGAATTTGGTTGTAGTGCAGTGGAAGGGAAACAAACGAAGGGCCCAATCCTACTTTACACCTACTCCCGCCAAGGGCGTGGGTATAATCGTGGTATAAAGCGGGAGGACGGCAAGGTTTGTTGCCGGGCGACGTTGTTTGTTTAAAATAACAAGGACTTGCTCCTTAGTGTGGGCCTCGCTCACGCATAAAAGAACCCGACAAACACCCTTTTTCATTAATACATTGATTAAACAAGTACAATTCATACGGAATGTAAACATGAGCAAGGGGTTACAAAGTCTAAATTCGACAAGTGCCCCCAGGCTTAAGATCTAAAAAAAGATAAGATGCCCGTAATCCCTTTCTTGTCCCTCTCCTCAGGAAGCGGATCGGGATAGAAGGAGGGCAAAAGGAGTGCCTAGGCGAGGTACGAGCAGCAGAAGACACCAAGAGAGCATCCCGGCGACCATCGAGGAAAGGGCTGGTGATGACGGTGCCGGGGAAGAAGCCAAAAGATGAGGCAGCGGGCCAGCAATACGAGACGAAGGCATCGATGCCATCGTACTCCGACTTGACGGCCCACCACCCACCTTCTTCGTCTTCTCCAGCCTTCCAGCGCCAGCCGCCAGAAGCAACGGCCCCGAGAAGTTCAAGGAGCTAGCTCGAGGAGCCGCCACCAAGAACTACTCAGCCCCGGCAGATCATTCTGCCGAGGAGAAGGCTAGGTGCAGATGGTGCTACTATCGGCGTCACCTAGGGACGGGGCGTCCGACGTCTAGTCGGACCCGTCCACGTCGTCCTCCCCACTGGTCCCCTCCTCATCGCTGTCGCTCGAGGAGGAGCTCTCGTCGTCGGTTGAGCTCTCAGCACAGCACTCTAACCTGTGTCCCGAGCGCCTGCAGACCTTGACAGAGAGCAGGTCGCTCTCCACTAATTTGAAGAGGAGAACGTGCCCCTTCATCAAGCAATGGGCACGTGCAAAGGTTTTACAGCCCCGACAAAGGAGCATTACATGAGGGACAGGGAACCTTGTGTTCACCCACATGTCGCCATTGCAACACCCCTTCATGTGAAGCCTCAGCCTCGGTGGCTGGTCGATCTCCAGCACCCTCGCGAACGCCTCGAGAAGGCGGAGGAGGCTACGCGGCAGCTCGCGCACTGCAGGATGAACTCCAGCACCGTGTCCCCGACATGGTCGCTCGACGAAGCAGGAGGAGATGGTGGCGGAGATGGTGACGTCGCGGGTGTCCCCCTTCCGCGCCCACCTCTGCCTCGACCGCCTCGCCGACCGCGGCCCCGTCCGGTGCCTCCGCCTTGAGCGTGGCCTTCGCCTTGGGCGTCTGGCTCTTCCTTAACCGCTGCGGCTCTCTAGCGGGAGGATGACCTAGTCGCCTCCGCAGAAGGACGGCCGCGGCCACACCCTCTCGGCATGGCAGTGGATGGAGAATGGAGACGAAGGGAAGACACGAGAGGATGCCTCTCCTCCTCCTCCTGAGTTCCCTTTTTATTGCCAAGCAGGGAAGGCTGAAGACTGTCTCTACGCCTCTGAAGAGCCCTTTCATGTCCGGCTTATTAAGTTGGCGATGAGCGAGGTCATCGACCGCCCTCCCCGCGCCAATCAAAGGCGCAGGTGTATCGGCCATGGCGCGCCTTCCCATATCCCGTGCATCTGTCACCTACCCCGCGCCATGAATGCGGCATACGTGGCGAAAAAGACGGGCGTGGTGGGAAATGTGGAACGGCGGTTCCAAGGTTGAGAGAGGCGAGGAGGATAAATGAGCAGCGACCCTATAGTTTCCCCTTTTCTTATGGGGAAGACGCGGGCCGCCTCTTTACTATTCACCGCGGGATGACGCAAGCATCCTGCGGTCATTCCACGCACGACCCCCATGTCATGCACTCAATGCGGGTCATGGGGAAGCGCAACTGGCAAAGGGTTTACTACGGTTAACACTCTGCCACGCGTGCCCGCGCACCATTCTGGGCCTGTCCCAACAACGCTTCGCGCTTATGTGTGGCCCAGGCCCGGGGGCTCCTGTCGGTGTACAAAAGTAGGGGCCCTTCTGTACCCCTTTACTTATGCACGTGCAGTTGTAGCCATACCTGCGGCCACGCTTGGCGGGGCAGAGGAATTAAAGATAATAGACAACCAGAGCAGCGCTCACGCCAGAGGCACGAAGAGCAAAGGGACAAGATGGGCTTCCCCCTGGCAAGAGCCTTGCCGGGGCGGCCTACGTGGCCCCCGCCTTGTCGGGGGCAACTTACCCAACACCAGCAAGGCCGCCACCCTTGAGTCTAAGAGTTCTGACACCATCGACAACATTGGAACCAAGGCTCGGGAGGCGCCTGCATGGTGGCATGCAGATCTTTGTGAAGACCAAAGGCCTGCAAGACTAGATGAGAACCAGAAGACGAAGGCCCCCGGCAAGACCCTAGCCGGGGACGCCCATGAGACCCCGGCAAGACCCTTGTCGGGGCCCCGACAAGACCCTTGCAGGGGACATCTGCAGGGCCGCAGTCAGGCCCGCACCTACCAAGGTTTCGCTGCCTCGCACCCGTTCCGACGTGGCGGCCAGCCCGCCAACTAGGCGAGCGCCTGCATGGCAGCATGCGGCTTCTAGGCCAACTAGCCAAGCACCTGCGTGGTGGCATGCAGATCTTCATGAAGACCCTGCCACCGCACCAGCTCAACAGCCAGCCAGCCAACATGGCGCTGCATGCCTCGTCAGCTTGGATGCACGTCGGAGCGAGGCGAGGCGGCGACGGACGGGACGAGCTTCTTTGCCATCCCCAATAAAGCAAGAGGGCACGTCGGCAGCGCATTAAATGCGTTTGTCCCACGATGTCAGGAGATAAACTTGTACACTGTAGATACTTTCCACCTCCTGTGTGCCACTATGGCAACCCCTTTGACGTATAAAAGGAGGCTCGAGGCGTACTGAGGAAGGATTCGGACTTTTTGGACTGGGCATGCACCGCAGCTAGTTCAAGAGCTCAAGAACACCAAATATACACCAAAGCAGGACTAGGGTATTACGCATCATTTGCGGCCCGAACCTGGGTAAAAATTCCCCCACGTTGATCTTCTAGACCCGCTCTTTGCACAGTTCCGCGCCCCGCCAACCGTAGAAGGGATTCCCTGTGATCCCATAGGTGTCGTTCCCGTTTTCCCTGACATAAATGATCATAGTGCTAAGCTAACGGATGGGTACATGTCAATCACATCATTCTCTAATGATGTGATCCCGTTTATCAAATGACAACTCATGTCTATGGCTAGGAAACTTAACCATCTTTGATTAACGAGCTAGTGAAGTAGAGGCATTCTAGTGACACTCTGTTTGTCTATGTATTCACACATGTACTAAGTTTCTGGTTAATACAATTCTAGCATGAATAATAAACATTTATCATGATATAAGGAAATATAAATAACGACTTTATGCCTCTAGGGCATATTTCCTTCAATTTGGTCTTCGGAAAGGTTTCGGAATGCACTGGAGTTTTATCGGAGTACCGGAAGGGTTCCCGGAGACCTACGGGGAGTTAATGGGCCTGATGGGCCAAGGGAGGGAACACACCAGCGCACAAGGGGCTAGCGCGTCCTCTCCCTGGCCACCGGCCCTATTAGGAAGGAAAGGGCGCGCCTAAGGCAAGGAGCCCCCCTCCTGCCATCTCCTCTACCCCCTAGGAAGGAAAGGGGGCACTGATGCGGTTTGAACTACATCGGTATTTCCCCAAAGAGGAAGGGATGATGCAACACAGCTACGGTAGGTATTTCCCTCAGTGCACTACAAAAAAATACACTTCCGTGATGATACGTGTTTGTCACAGTAGGTCGCGTTTTTTGTCATGCATGTACATCCATGACAAATTTATGACAGAATCAAGATAGTCATACCTGTGCTGTCGTAGAAGTGTTCCATGACATTACCAAAATTATCATCACAGAAGTGTCCACTTCCATGACGATAAATCGCGCGTCACAGAAGTGCTTTCGTCAAGGGTGACCGACACGTGTCATCCACCATAACAGAACGCCGTTAAGCTATCGGGTCGGGTTTTGGATCCAATAACCCGTTAACAGCCCCAACCAATGGGGATTTTCCACGTGTAAAATCATCATTGGCTGGAGGAAACACGTGTCGGCTCATCGTTGGGACAGATGTCATCCACTCATTGGACAGAAGGCGCCTATGATACGTCGACACGTGGCACGGCCCAACAGAGGCCCATTCCTGTGAAAAGGCCGGCCCGTTTGACTTGGTCAAAAGGTGGCGGGCCGGCCCATGGAAAGCCTGTTAACGGCCTGTTCGCATATAGCCCATTTACAACCCGCTAACCCAAGGCCCGTTACGCCCTATCCGAATTAGGCCTAGTAGCGTCATCTGGGCCATCCAATATGATTCCAGCCCGTTTTCACTTTTGGCCCATGTATGGCCCATGACGTCTTTCGGCCCATATGAGGCCCTATGTAACTCTTGGCCTATTAACGGCCCGTGGTGAAACTGGCCCGTAATGAACAGTGTATCACTTTACACCCATTAACGGCCCGTGGTGAAACTGGCCCGTAATGAACAGTGTATCACTTTATACCCATTAACGACCCGTTATTCCGTTGGGCCGTTTCCAGCCCATGTTATCTTTCGGCCTTCTCAGAGCCCATTTATTCTTGGGCTCATTTCCAGCATTCGTTTACTTACGACCCGTTACTATAATTTTCTGCTTGTGGGCCAAATTCAGCCCGTGGTTACAGTCGGCCCGTTTGTGGTCCGTTAATACGTTGGGCCGTTTTCATAGCGTCATCAAATACGGCCTATTAATGATGGCCCGTTATGGTCGGCCCATGAATGGACGATTCCAACTCTATCCCGTTTACGGCCATAATGCGGTGTGTTTGGCCCATGTTTGGCCAATCGATCATACGGCCCGTATAAGGCCCATTGATGATACGACCCGCAAAAGGCCCATTGTTTCTACGGCCCGTAGAAGGCCCACTGTTTCTATGGCCAGTAGGAGGCCTAGTGTCACTACAGTAAATATTAGCCCATGGTTATTGTGGCCTAGTTTAAAAAAATAGGTTATTGCAGCCACTAGCTAACCGCGGAAAAAGAACTGCAATGACTACAACCAAACAAATAAACAAGACAACAAGGAAATAAATAAGCAAGCAACTAACGCTAGGATATCACGGCTATTACACATATTACATCCACTGGGCATCAAAGTTCGCCACCAGTGCAAATATAGGGAACAAAGCGGCATATCATATACACTGGTTGTCAAAGTTGGCGACCAGCGCAAATAAACGCCGCAGCAAAACAAATCCAGAACTGAAACCACTTCAGAAGATCTCAAGAAACAATATCCTGGGTACCCATAATGCTGGCAAGATGCTTAGCAAGCTTATTAACTTTCTCTTGTTTGGCGCTTAAATCCTCCAGCTCTTGTTGTTGCACCAGAAAATATGCATCTGAATTCTGCAGGGACTTCCTCAGTCCTTCAGCTTCCTGTCGCAGCACATCTGATCGATGTCTTTCAACTTGAAGTTGAGACTCAAGAAGACGAACTGATTCAGGCAGCGAGTTCGAAGAGCTTGTGCCAGCAGTAGTGGCCAGTAACTCGAACACTACATCAAGACAGGACTTTTGGGTTCCCTCACTGTCGTCAAGATAGTTTTTATCAGCTTTCTTGGAGACCAACAGGGATGTCTCACTATCTTGAACCTTATCTGCATTACTTCCTTTACCATTGGATAACGCGGTACTATTCTCCAATATTTTGTCCGCATTCTAAAAGAGAAACAAGCAGACACATCACATGTTTACCATGTTGTATATGAAACTCATTTTGGTAAATGAGTTCAGTAGTAAAGTGGACAGGATAACAACATGAAACAAACATATATCTATGTACCATGGTCACTTTATGGTCTATATCATTCTAGTTTTTGTTGCCAAATCAAGATAGAGACACAGTTCAAATAATATTTGTTCAAGACAAAGCAGAATAGACAGAATAAAAGTGTGGGTAACTATAGAGCAATAACAACACTTGTAATGTGCATGACATGAGAACATAACTGTTTATTCAATTGAAACTGAAATCAACATAGAGCAGGTTACAACAGCAAACCAGTTAAAGAAACAGGTTTAAAACATACCTGTTGCGCCATTGGAGTTTCAATTCCATCCTTCAAATTTGAAAATAGTTGGTATGAGTAAATACAGTAATGCAAGAGCAAAGGAGTATGAACCATAGCTACAGAACCTGACCTGAGAACAAATCTTCTTCTCCTTTAAGCGTTGAGTTGGGATTCGGAGTGGTGGTCCTCGTGCTTTGGGCACTGCAGTTCCCTTACTAACTGCTCGTGTTTGGGTGCTCTGTGGTGGAGACGGTGCTGTGTCAACTGGAACTGGGTTACTATCTGCCGGGGTTGGGGTTAGAAGGGGTGTAGCTGGTTCTCTGTCCAATTGGGTAGGGGTACAATCTGCGAGAGTCTGGGTTATGTGTGGTGGATCTGGTCCTTGGGCAAGTACAACCGTGGTTCTATCTGCATCAACTGGTAGCACTATCTTTTCTGAAGACCGTGTTGTTACTCCCTTAGATACTGCCATCACGCTCTCCAATTCAAATGGCTGATAAACAAGAAAAGTAATTGAAAGTATAGACGTTGTATGATAGACAGGTGCAATGGATAGTGGGGAATAAAAGAGGGCATGAAATAATTCATATTTATGTTGTCTAACCAAACAGGATAGCATGACACAATTTCACATATATGATGGCTAACTAAACAGGATAGCATGACACAATTTCACATTATGATGGCTAACTAAAAAAGATGGAAATACATAGTTCAAAATATGAGACTATGTAAACAGGATGACATGACATAACTATATAATGTGTTTATTAAATAGGTTGGCATGCCATAATTCACATACATTCACGGAATGCCATAATTCAAAATATGATGACTGTAAACACTAAACAAGATGAGATGATATAACTATATGATGTCTTTATTAAATGGGTTGCCATGCCATAATTCAGATAGATGATGTGTATGTACTATGTAAACATGATGGCATGATATAATTCAAATATATGATTTATATAGTAAGCAAGTAAGCAGATGGCAATCCATATATGATGTAAAAACTAAGCAATGCAAGACAACATGCATGACATGGGTAATATAACCCTGCCAAGTTTGAGCATAGACCTCAGGGGGGAAATAGGACTGGTCATCAGTCTCTGAATCCTCCTCTGAGGAGCTCTCTGTAACCAGCAAGGTGTCTGCTTCAGCAGGTAGCATTGTCTGCTCTGAATACCTTGTTTTCACTCCAGATACTTCCATCACCGCTTCAAATGGCTGATGCACAGGAAGAGTAGTTGAATATACAAATGTTGTCGACAAATGGAACACGTAATACAAAAAAATGATAGCATGATATAATTCACATACATGATGATTGGCTAAACAGCATGGCATTGCATAATTCACATATATAATGCCTTTGCAACAAGATAGCATTGTATAATTCACATATATAATGTCTTGCAACAAGATGGCAATGCATAATTCACATATATGGTAATTAGACACTGAACAGGTGGCATTCACACAAAGCATGTCTAAACTAATCAAATGACATAGCAATGCGAGACACCATACGCACGATATGAGCAACATAACCCTGCCAAGTTAGAGCATACACCTCGGGGGGGGGGGGGAATAGGACTGGTCATCTGTCTCTGAATCCTCCACTGAGGAGCTATCCGTAACCAGCGTGATATGCGCTTCCTCAGATAGCATAGTCTTCTCTGAAGACCTTGTTTTCACTCCAGAATTTGCCATCACCGTGTCAAATGGCTGATGCACACGAAGAGCAGTTGAATGTACTAACATTGTTGACAAATGTAATATGTAACAAAAAAAAGGATGGCCTGATATAATTTACATATAAGATGACTGGCTAAGCAGGATGGCATTGCAAAATTCACATATATGATGCCTGGCTAAACAAGATGGCGTTGCATAATTCACATAAACGATGAATAAACTAAACAGATGGCATTCGCACAAAGGATGTCTAAACTAAGCAGATGGCATATTTGATGTATAAAGTAAGCAATGCAAGACACCATATGCATGATATAACCAACATCAGCATGCCAAGTTAGAGCGAAGACCTCAGGGGGTAAATAGGAGTTGTCTTCTCCTTCTGAATCCCCCTCAGAACAAATATCTTCCTCTCGATTACAATCCGAAATGCGTGGAGGGGGGCTGCCTTTGCGCCTACCATGGAGCGACTCCTGCATGAAATTTTATTGCCACGCAAGGCTCGTCTCTTTTGCTCTACATGTTCAGTTCCATTGTTTACAATAACTGTCATGCATAGGAATAAAACATAGTGAGATTATGTAAGGAGTGCATGCAGAAATCCAGAGTGATGGTAGCAACCTGTGGATAGACCCAAAACCAATAATAGCAGGCAGATAATGGCTTCAGTTAAAAAATACAGATAATGGCTTCTTTACTGTTTGTTTCCCACCCAACATGAAACTCATAGTAGACACCGGAGATTAACCAGATAGTAGATAGATACTATTGATAGAGGCCCCAATATGTACCCCACAACCATTTAAAAACTCAAGTTTGACCATTAGTTTGGAGCTGACTGAGAGTCTAATCGGTGAATAGGACGATAAAGTAGCATGTAATATTAAGCGATGCATAACGTAAGCAGACACGAAAGAGTGCGACCTCTCTTGCGGACCCGTGTAGTCCTCGAGGTCATCTGCTCGGTTGATGATGGTAATGCAGTTTTCATGGCTGCTAGCGGCGGGGAAGAAGATCTGAGGCGGCGAAAGACAGTCTGGAGGCCGGATCCCTGCTGTGCTGGACCCTTCTGTCGTTGGAGCAGCTGAGCTGGGGTGGACGACGGCGCAGCAGGAGCGGGACAAACCACGCAAGGTTTTCTTTGACAACTATCTGTAAGAGAAGTAATTCTGTAAGGGCTCATTTGAATTGGAGGATTCCAACAATGCAGGGATAGGAAATAGACAGGAATAGGATAGGAATGCACGTGCAAAACAGAGAATTTAAAAACACAGGATTTCTGCCAATCTGGGTGTTTGATTCACAACAATTGGAGGATCACAGGATGCAAAGAAGCATGGTGAGATTAAGTCAAACCACAAGAAAATGTACGGTTATAATGCTATTATGCTACTATCTCTTAGTCTTGTGCTTCATGAATAGGAATTTGAAAAGGAGGACAAGTGAAAATTAAAATTCCTACGTTTTTTATTTCAAGGAGACACTAAAGGAACAAATCCGTGTGCTCAGTGGACAATATATATAACATGTAGATTAAAAAATAGATGCAACAAGTGTACAACCTCTTTGGCGAAGCGATGTCGATCTCAGCGTGATTGGGTTGGCCGGTGAGGATGCTCCGGCTGACTTTGCTGTCGGAGGAGGGGAAGAAGATCTTAGGCGTCTGGAGATGGAACCCGAGGTACTGCTCCGCTGTGATGGAGGGTTTCGTCGTTGGAGCAGCTCCGGTGAGTTGTACGACACCGAGGCTGAAGCAGGACAAGAGAGACAACGAACAACGTTAACCTGAGTGGAATTCTAATAGCATCTCCAATACATGACGTAAAATACATAACCACAAAGTGCTAGATGTAAAATACATCAGCCGCTCAACTCTGAACTTAACTGTCGAAACTGAACTTAACTGTCGAAACTGAACTTAACTGTCGAAACTGAACTGAACTGTCGAAACTGAATTTTGCTGTCGAAACTGAATTTTGCTGTCGAAACTGAACGCACTAGCAAGGTGCGGCTACACGTCGGTCGACTGACTTTTTCATCTCTGGTCAGTCGATTTTGCAGCCATTGGATACGAAATCAAGGCCTGCGGTTCATCTTCAACCTCCACCCCCTGAGCCGCCAGCCACCATCGGCCAAACAGCAGCCCCCCGCCGCTCGCGGCCGGCGGTGCGCCGCCCCGCCCGCCCCGAAAACACTCCCCACCGCCGGTCCGCCGCCGCCCCGGCCATCCCTCTAGGCCCCCCGTGCCGAGCTTTTTCTCCAGCGATCCCCACGCCACCGCCCCGCCAACGCCCCACCACCGCCGGCGACCACCGCCCCCATCCTG
>NC_057805.1:298019087-298041907 GCF_018294505.1 Triticum aestivum | reverse complement strand
CGTCTGACCCAAAAGTCAATTCAGTCGACTGAAGTGTAGCTAAATCGGAGCAGCATCGCAAGCAAGAGCAAGAGCGAGAGCAGCAGCACGAGCAAGAGCAATAGCAAGAGCAGACCAGGCAGGGGACCGAGAGCAAGAGCAGAGCAGCAGCGCGAGCGAGAGCTAAAGCAGCAGCAACTCCTACTGATGTGGACGTCGCCGCCGAGGGAGCGACGCCGTGGAGGAAGTGGCCGGCGACGCCGCCGTGGATGGAGCCGCGCCATGTCGGCTCGGGACCGAGTGCCGGCAGCACCGTGAGATCGAATCAAGAAGAAAATGCGGCGATTAGTGTACAACCTCTTTGGTGGCGCCGATTAGGCCGCAGCTTCATCCGAGGAAATGGTGATGATGATGCTCTTCCGGTGGTGCAGGTGAAGACGGCGGTGTGGGAATGGAGGTGGCGCGAAAGACGAGGGGAACGTTAGGGCAGCTCCTTGGAGGTGGAGGACGGGGTGGCTGAGACGGCGGGACGATGAGATCGACGACGGATCCTCATCCGGTACGGTGGATGAGGGACGTCGAGGTGTTGCTGTGGACGACGTCGTTGGGGAAGAGGCTCCGGCTGGGTGGCGGACGGAGCAGGGTGTGGGGTTTCGTCGTGGGTTTTCGCGGCCTCGGTGTACGAATGGGTGGGCGGATGGGATGGCAGTGGGGAACCATGGCTTAGAGACGCGCTTGTCCGAAATGTGGGGTAAGTTACGAAAGTACCCCCACTGATTTGAGGCGGTTCTTTCGGTTCAGGGGTACCACGGGCATTTCGCGTGTCGGGATTTCACAGGAGGTGGGAGTTTTCACGCGCGTTGTAATTTTGGAATAGCAAGGCGCGGGTTGAGATGGAGGGAGTTGTCGGAGCACAACGAGACAAAGATATATCTTAAATATTTCGGGCTAACAAGGCGCGGGTTGAAATTTCCGAACAAGCCTAACATGTACTGTACCAAATCAATGCGCACTACAAATGTCATTCAAAACTTTGAATTCATGTTATGTTCAATTAAAATATTTCGCTACGTGTATAATGCATGCAACCTACTACTCAAATGAACGTTTTAGTGCATTCCAAACGTATATACTACCGCTTCAATATGAACTAAATTTGAATTCGTTTATCTATTTGAATAAGATCTACAGTAATGATTGTTGTGAAGTCAAAGCATTTGAATTCATTTATCTGTTTTAATAACATCTACAATCTTCATTATTGTCAAGTTAAACCATCGTTTGTGTATTATCTTCACAGCACACCACATGATTAGTCTCGAGTTACATATGAACTATGTGTACTATATGAACTCGAACTAGATTTTTTGAATCCACTTTATTTTGATTTCAAATCACATTACATTTCTAGCTCTAGCTAGATCTTCATAATCTAAACCATGTCTCATATGTATAATGTGTTTATCACATTATGTATGGTGCCCCGCCCCCTACGCCTACAAGTATTTAGATGTGAGTTGCAAACACCACACATTACCACAAATTCAAATAAAATGTGAGAATGTTTGATATATAGTATTGTTTAGATTGTTCGATATTTAGTTGTAAGATGCAAACACCACACATTATCACAAATTCAAATAAAATGTGAGATTGTTTGATGTATAGTATGGTTTAGATTGTTCGGCATTTAGCTGTGAGTTGCAAACGCCATGCATTATCACATTATGGTATAACATGTGCACAACACGTGTATCACCGCTATATTCATGCATGCAATGTTTAAAACACTATGATCTCCTATTCAAATATATGAATCCGCTTTCATATCAAATTATGATCTTTGTTAATCTCTTACACCCACACAATCCTCTAACCTTTGTAGCTACCACTAACTTTCTCTCGTGCATGCACACGCCCTCCTCCCCCTCCCCCTCCCTCGGCATTCTATCCACTGGGCACATTGGTTTTTCTCTTTAGGTCGTTCTCCCAGAGTCTCCACAACTCCTTTCCGACACACACCGATCGATAAACCTCTCCAGCGATGCCTGCCTACAACATACACACACACCTTCAATCTCCTCCTTTATGTGTCCTTGCCTCGTGTCTCTCATACGGTCAGACACACGTGTAAACTCTCGCCCCTCTTTTCATCGATCTCACAACCGCACACTCCTCCCCCTATCTAGCTAGTAGTTGGGCCTCTCGCACCACCTCCTAGCTCCATTCTCTCTGTCTATCCGTCTCGCTGGGCCTTATTTGCCTCTAACAAATGGACGTACACCGACCGATCTCTCGCTATACGTATAGCTAGCTAGGTCCTTATGACTCGTTTTTACCCACACGTCAATCGATCTACCTCATTAGTTGTGTCTCTCCCTTCCTCCGACAAACAACAATTGATCTACCGATCTAGTTAGGTTTGCTTACCAAACACATGGTTCCCCTTCATCATCCATGGATGCGTCCCGACAGATCTATCACGCACAGGCACACACAGAAACACATCCCCACTCTTATTGATAACATTGCAGTTCCACCCTCTGTTTGTCTAGTAGGCCTCTCCCACCATCTTCGAGAAGCAACTCCATCACCCATCCAGCACTCTACCCCTCTCCCTCCCTCTCCCTCCCTCTCTCTCTCCTCTCTCTCTCTCTGTCCCATCATATTTCCCGTCCTTCAGTTATGTATGGATGTCGACCGATCTCCCTCAAGACATAGCTGGGTCTCTCCTTCTCAACACATATACGAGTCGTTCTACCTCTACAGTTAGGCCTCTGCCTACCCCTCCCCCACCCCGTCCCTCCCACACACACCGATACATCGAGCGCTCTAGTCATGTCTCGCTACCACACACAAACTTGACATGTGCCCTCTAACGTTCCGGTAGGCCAGTCGCCCTATATCTTTGACTTGCACACACATAATTTCAATGGCTCTCTTCATCGATCTCGCACCCACCCACTTGATCCTCTCTTCGACTCTATCGATAGCTATGACCCCTCCCTCTCTTCTCATGGATTGCCCGACCCTCTATGTATGATATGGATAGGCCTCCATTTCACACACATTGCATGCAAAATTTTGTTTGAGATGTCATCGACGCATATTCCCACAAATAATTCACGAAATCAATCCCCCACCCCACCCCCACCCCAAAACAAAAAACACTCACGAACGCGGTTTGTATCTCTCACACACACCCACGTAGGTGGGGGACATGCACGAAGAGAAGAGGTGCATGCACGACGCACGTACTCCCGTCTCTTTCCCAACCACACCCGCGCGGGTACACGGTACAGCTCATTTCTGCACGAAAAAGGCAGCCCACGTGGTAATTTGGCACGTGTACTGGTTGTCCACTTGGTGGAGGGAGGATCGTCTACCACGGGTGAACAAACAAATTGCGACTTGACGTGTTATGTTAAAAAAAGAGGCAAACCATGTGGGGCCTACCTTAGAGGCAAGGCTCTATACACTGGAGTACTTTTGATGTGTCCCGTCAACTCGTAGAATGAGGAGAAGCTTGCTTAGTACGCCGTCTCCCCCGCCCACGGGCGCGGTGGCTCGCAGGATGAGGTGAAGCTTGCTCCGCCTTACGCCCGCTCCCTCGCCCATGCGCGCGGTGGCTCGCAGGACGAGGAGAAAAATTTACTACTCCCTCCATTTACTCCTCGTCCCTACTACCTTGGTTATATAGATTATATCATATTGTTTGGAATATATATGTCCTTTAGTAGATTTCAATATGAACTACTAGTACATACTCCAAACACTGATGTATATAGACGTATTTTAGAGTGTAGATTCACTCATTTTGCTCCGTATGTAGCACTCTCCCTCGCCCCTCGACCCTCGCCCACGTGGTGGACGTGCAGCAATTCATTCGGTCTCATATAGCCAGAACGATATATACTGCACTACCATTATTGCTCGACTTCCCGAAGAGGCGAAGAGCCAATCACAAGGTTAATATTTTGGAGATGCCAAGCACAAGGTTATAGGAGAACGAGTAGTAGGTGCCGCGTCATTTATAAATAAAGTTTTTTTCTTCAGTGGCACGTACGCAATATGATAGGTTCATATGGAGAGAAAAGGAAACCGCTCCACTATATACATAGTCAGGACGGGCCAGCCTACACGGTTGCTTGCTGGGGTTGCTCTCTTCACACTCTCTCGCACAAAACGACTGTGGCCACATCTCTAACATCCCGGCGGATCACGTCTGCTTGGGGAAGGGGTGGATGCTTAGTGTAGATGCGGTGGCTGTCATCGACGGCGAAAACCCACTGTCGGCACGTCCCGATCAGGGGTCCCCGCCGTTCTCTCTCACAAAGCTGGTGAGGTTGCCTTCGTCCCTTGCTCACTGCCGCGACGTGGGTAGTTGCCGCCTCCCACCGCCCTCCTCAAGGTTGAGCTACGTCGCTCAGGTACAACTCCCTTTACAGCCGGCTTGCACCACTGCTCCAGCTGCCGACATCACTCCCTGTGGATATTTCTCTACTTCTTTGCCCCACACATACCTCTACTGGCTTCTACGTACTGTATTTGTGATGAGTTTATGTCTCATCAACTAGTCCCAGTAATCTTATTCTAATCACGCTTCTTCAATTTCTTTGCCACAGGGATGCTCATCTCGATTTTGGTGAAACTGCACAAAATGATCCGATGGTCAAAAGGTTGCAAACTTCATTTATTAGGAAGCTCGAACGTTGCCAGCAAATTGAAGCCTGGTCAGGGTTCACGGTTCAAGGGCTAGGGACTGCATGGATCGTTTTTTTCTTTAGCTGCCTCTGTTCCAAAATAAGTGTCAACTTTAGTAGTAGTACAACTTTGTACTAAAGTTTGCACAAAGTTGAGACACTTATTTTGGAACGGAGGGAGTACATATTTGCTATGATCTGTCAATCATTGAGATGCAATAGCATGCATGTTAGTCTCCTTTGTATTTGATGAAATGTAGCAACGGGCAACCTTGGACGCAAGATACATGTAACAGAAGCTGGAAGGTTCATAGCATTGTACAAATTTATCTCGCTGATAAATTACAATACGTACTATACTAGTACTTCCTCCGTTCCTAAATATAAGTCTCTGTAGAGATTTCACCATGAACCACATGCGGATGTATATAGATGCATTTTAAGTGTAGATTCATTCATTTTGTTCCGTATGTAGTGGAATCTCTACAAAGACTTATCTACTAGTAATAGCTAGCCCCCACTACTAGGAATTCTCTATCCTCTCGTTGAGCCACATCATCAAAATTGATGTAGCCGTTAGATGAAGTAAATCAGTCCATAATAGCCGTCTGATCTAGACGTTGAGAGGCTCCGCACTAAGCCACATGCAAGCATGCAGAAATACCGTGGCACATGCATGTGAGTGGGTTTTAAATCACATCAACATGTCTGCATGCAAGCATGCACCGGTAGCATGCATGTAAGTGAGCTTTTAAGTCCCATTAACATGTCAAAAAGAAAAATATAATCCCATTATGCAGTAGGAGTTGGCTGATCTTTTTTCCTTACGTGGGATGATCTAAATGATGATGGGAGTTTATTTAGTTTGGCTACCACATTTGTCATGCAGTTATAGAGTTTTTTTAGTTTTATGAAATCGATAATTTTGCGCAGAGAGATATACCGCTGTTCCACGGCAACGCGCGGGGACTCATCTAGTAATATTTAGGAACGGAGGGAGTACTATGTAAAGAGTTAGGTGTCGCACGGTGATAGTGTGAGGTGGGCCATGTAATCACTGAGCCTGTGTGTTTTCACTGCTCTTGCACGCCTCTGCTGTAAGAATGGAGAAAATTGTAATCTAGTAGTAGTACCTCCTTTCGCCGAAAGCGTGGGACATCCAGCAGTCCTACCACCTCAGTAATAAAGACCAATGAGCCGTCAAATCACATAGACCCATCAGTAAGTTGGACGGATGAAGCAACCATCACTCTTGCGCCAGTGAGAGGTCGCGTCCGCTCTACCCGGGCATGAATGCGACACCGATTCTTTGGAGCGGCACTGACCGTTTTGGGCGGGAAGCGCGCGCGGGCGATGGAGGGGCTTTGGGTGGGCCAGGCTGGTCAGGAGCGGGCGTGGCAGCTGTCCACATGTCCCTACCGGACACGCCCGGAAACGAGAGGATGCACCGACTCTCGCAGCTAAAATCGTACAACACTACACAACATCTCTCTGTAGGAGTAGGTCGATCTGTCGCTCTCTCTAACACACACATGCTGTTAAACACACACACACACACGCACACGCACGCACCTTGGTCCCGTTGCACCTTCTAACGTGACTTATTACACCTAGACGGAGGGAGTAGTAAGTATACGAGATACGGTGGCACACTGACTTAAGTCGAATACAAGTGCCCAAAATTTGTGTGCATGTTATAATAAGGATCCACTTAAAATAGTACGCGAGCGAACAGAGGGATCAATTGGACAGTGTTCCCGAGCAGTAGCGAGATGTGTGAGGTAAGATACACCGCTGGCGCTTTTAATTTTTCCTATTAATTTGTTTGTTTCACCCTTTGACTGGTGGGACCCAACGTAGTACGTGGAGAGAGGTAAGGTGACTAAGGCTGCATTATTTCTGCACCACTGTGGATAGTCTTACCACCAAAGCCACATGACACGATTATGATTGAAATCCCAATGACTCCCACACACACAAAAAACACGGCATGCTTGTCACACGAATGAAGGAATGTATAAAAGGTTATTTCCTCTCGTTGAACATAACGGGAGGGTTGTGTAGCTGGTTAGCCTGTTCGCTCATCAAACTTGAGGTCTCGGGTGGATTCTTTGACTGGTCAAAATGTTTTCTAGGGTTTGCACGCCTTCACACTCTCTCTCCAGTATATATATATATACACGCTAGAGCCTTAGCGCTTGTAGTTGCTCTCTTCACACTCTCTCGCCCTCTCCAGATCTAAACAAGACTTCGTTGGCCTCTCTCTCCCCTCACTGCTGCTCAAAGAGCCAGCAGGATCCGTCCATCGGGAAGGGAAGGAGGCTTAACGCTGTCGCCATCGGCGAGGGACTACCAGCGCAGCTGTTCACTTTCCACCCAGCGGCGGCGCGGGAGGGCCTCCGACCCCTTCTTCTTCGCCGCCGTGCCGTCGCCCACCGAACCACGCCCCAAGAACCTTAAGGTATAATTTACTTACTCCACATGCATTGCTCTAGCTGCATGTATACCATGAATCTAGGACGTGGTTCAAAGAGGAAAGGAGTGGGGGAAAGTAGTGGGAAAAGTTGTATATAGCATGAATCTAGGACGTGGTTCAAAGTGGAAATTAAGGGGGAAAGTTGTATAGCATGAATCTAGGACGTGGTTCAAAGAGGAAAGGAATGGGGGAAAGTAGTGGGGAAAGTTGTATCGCATAAATCTAGGACGTGGTTCAAAGAGGAAAGGAAGGGGCGAAAGTACTAGTTCAAAAAGGAAAGGAAGGGACAAGGCTGTAGAGTTTGAGCAGGACTAGATTTGCTGCGCTCACATAGGGAAAGGTGTCTAAAGATAACAAAACTAGGACCAACACAAATATGCTCCTTGGTTGTTTGTTCTTTGTTGCAACAAACCGTGCATGACCACAGTACACCGGTAGATGCACATGGTGCTGGTGCGTCCACTGTCCCGTGCAACTCATTAGCTGTTGTTAATCTAAGGCCCTGTTTGGTTAAAAACTCCCTAGTCCCTACCTGCTTGGTTCCAGGGACTAAACATGGACTAGAGGTTATTAAATGATATGCTAAAAGACCATGTTACCCCTAGTAATGAACTAATAGAGACAAGGTGCGATGCGTGGCAGGGGCAACTGTTGGAAAAAGTCCCAAAAAGACTCCCTCGGGGTCTTCTTTCTTTAGTCCCAAATGCCCACTTTTAGTCCCTAAAAGTCCCTCCCGTTTGGTTTAGATGGGACTGACACGGAGTTTTTTTAGTCCCTACACCAAAATGTCCCTGTAAACAAACACCCTCTAATAATGCCGCTGGAAAATTGATGCAATGCCACAGTTAAAAGCAAATTACATGTTTAACAAATTTTATTGTTAATATAATCTCTATGTTAATATTAATCAATGCCACCGTTTGAGAAATGCTACTGTCTTGCTTTCTTTCCCATTTAGATAAGGTAGATGCTTCTTTTTGTTGGCTTCTGTGTCATCCACCGTTATTGACCACTAATTGTTTCCTTTGCACCTCTGTGTAAACAGGGTTATCTACTTCACCTCGTTGCCATTGTGACCTTCTGTTGCACTGCACAAAACATTTTTTGTTTTAAGAGTGTTTTGTGCAGTTCAACCAAAATGTCACACCGACAACGTTGCTTGATTGCTTGATCTTAGTGGAACTGCACAAGAGGAGATCTTACTTCCTATCCGTTAAGGCGAATTTGGTTCAGATCTTCTTCTTGTGAGTTGTTTGAATTCCACATCATGAGAGGTCAGTACTAGCCTTCTTTCACATGATTCTACAGTGTGCTTTCATATGTTGTGCTACTTGTACGATAATGTTGCTTGATTTTAGTGAACTGAACAAATGGAGACAAGACTTCCAATCTGTATGTGCACCGTAATATCCCATTGAGGTAAGATAAGGATATTTCACAACTGCTGGCCTGTATTTTGCCACTTTCACCAGAAAATTAAGTTTAGTACTATACTTGTGCTCCCTAATTGACATGCCAAATCTTACATTGAAGGCGAAGCTTGTCTGTTATTGAACCAAGTGATGAAGGGGAAGAACAAGCAGAAGAAAAACAAAGATCAACTCCCGGTGCTGTAATGAAGCACTGGAACTGTGATGACACAAGTAATGATATAGTTTTGCATCTTAATTTATTGCTATGGTTGGAACGAGCAATTGTTTTGCCACTGATTTGATGCCACTCTTAATGTAATATGTAATTATCTCTACTTGTGCAAACAGGGATCTTCTTTGAAGATACCATATATTTTAGTGGAACTGCACAAGAAGATGTTGGAAACATTAAATTAATCGAGGAGTATATAGTAACCATGGCCACCACCGTAGATAGCAACAGATGGTTCCGGAGAAGTGCTTCATCTGTATGCTCTACACAATAAGCCTCCTGAGAAAGGTTGGTACTCGCCCACTGATTTCATCCATATGATTGAGCTTTGTCATCTCTATTGGTGTTGTGCTACTGTTTAGATACTATCATGAAAAAGTGGTATTGTCCTTGAGAAGTGCTTCATCTGTGCTGTTTTAAATATTTCCTTTCCTTTTTTTCAAGCAAACAGGGATGCTAGCATTTAGTAGTCCTCTTGTCTTTGCACAACAGGATCATCTTCCTCTGAAGAAGAATATGGAGTACATGAAGTGACTAGTTCCGATTATGCCAGGATGAAGAAGCCCTGTCTATCTTCTCATCAGAAGGAGCAGTTGAAGGATGGTTACATTACTCCCCACAAGACCAAACTAACTTCAGCTCAGAAGGACTGACAAATCTCCATTTTTTGTTGTGATGCGCGAGTACAATGTTGTTCTAGGATTCTTTCTGGTGAGTTCCATTTTTCTAAAAGTGTGCTCTACATGGACCATGTATGTGCCTGTTGAAACTGTCAATTCATAGTACATTTTGCTTTATACTAATCACTTTTTTGTATTTGTGCAAACAGGGGTGCACAGCTTGATTTCAATGGGAACTACACAAAATGTTCATGAATACATCGAATCATTCATTTCCACCACAAGAAAGGAGGTGCCAATAAGTTCAAGGCGTTGCAACATATAAGGGCGAAATCATACAAGCTACGCGCGAATTTGGTTTATTTTGGTGGAACTGCACAAAAAGAACAGCTGGTTTATTTAGCACGAGGTGCCATGTCAATGTCCGAACTGATGGCAAACCCTGCCCATTCCACAATCGTAGGCATTTGATATTTTGGAATGGGACAACCTTGTCAAATTTTGCTCATTGATTTTAGCAAGACATGCGTTTGATATTTTCGAATGGGACGCCCTTTGCTGTCAGCAGCGTCGATCAATTTTTTCTTTATTCTTTAGTTGTGAAGTAGATATTGCCTCTGACATGTGAGCTGCTGAGATGCATAATCATTGATTGTTTTGAATGTTCTCTATGAATTGCCAGGCCTGTGTGTTTGATTGCAATGTACACTAACACTAAAAAGCTGCTCAAACTCTTTGTACTCCTTCTATTCCTTTTTACTTCGCACATTGTGAAAGTGCATACTTTTTTGTATAAGATTGGTCAAAGTAGAGATACTTTGACTGCAGACAAAACTTGTATGCAGACTAGAAAGGACCGGAGGGAGTACATGTGAAACTGCTGCAAACGAGGTGATCACCCTAGGAATAATGCTAGTACGTATTGTTTTGCATGTTCATCCAATGCCAGTGATACAGGAATTCGAACTAATCGAAATAAATTCATTTATACACGGTCGGATTTCATATAAACATGCCAGATTTCATTGCATTTCATACATTCTTCAACTAAAAAGGGGTGTGCTGGAGGTATAATTAATTAACCGAAGCTACCCACCTGTGTCCCGCTGAGCCGAACAGAAGCTTCAGTGACTTAACTGCAGGTGCAGTTGCGTAACTGACATGTGGCCTGTTGGGCCCACGTGTCAGTCAGCCAACTGCACCAGCAGTTAAGTAGAAGCAGCGTTCTTCTCCAGCGCAGCTCTCCGACTCCACGTCGCCGCCAAGAAGCTAACCGGCCGTCAATGGTCAACCCGCCTAGCTTGGCTTCAACCGGAGGGTAGCAGCGGTGGCCTTACTTGGACCCGAGCGGCGGCGACCTACCGTGTTCTACTCTTCCTCGTTTTCTGTGTGGCGCGGCCTCGTTGGCAGCGGGGCAGGGCCTCGGTGGAGCCGGCGATGTCCTCTGTCTCGTTGCCGGTGGGCGGCGCCTCAGTGGAGCGGTGGAAATCCTCCCCCACGTTGCCGGCAGGGTGGGGCCTCGGCTGAGCTGGCGATGTCCTCTGCCTCGTTGTTGGTGGGGCGGGGCCTCGGTGGAGCCGGCGGTGTCCTCTGCCTCGTTGTTGGCGCCGCGGGGCCTCGGCGGAGCAGGGCCTCGTCGACGCCAGCGGAGCGGGGACTCGTCGGAGCCAGCATTGTCCTTTGCCTCGTCCTCGGTCCCGCCAAACAGTGCCTCGCCCGCTTCATCGCCCTCTTTGCTAGCCTCTTTGTAGGCGGCCGCAACCTCCGCCACCCGCATGCGGTACCGCCAGCGCTCGAGGCGGCCCTTGCGGGCGGAGCGGTACGAGTCGAGCAGCGCCTCCTGCTCCGCCCGCTCCGCGGCGATCTGCTCCTCCGCCTGCAGGTGCTCCTGGAGGAGATGGTGGTTGTAGGCGGCGTCGACCTGCGCCTCCCGGAACTGCTCCTCACGCATCTGCCTCACCCTGTCCATATATTGGGCACGGGCCTCGCCGATGGTCATGGTGCAATGCACCGGTGAGGATGGCGCGGAGGAGGGGGTTGGCGCCGGATCGTCGACTACCATGTTTTCCATTGGGACGTCGTCGTCCTCCGACTGCCTGCCGGCCAGCCGGTCGGCAGCAATGGCTGCCATCTCCTTGTGGTCCGCCGTCCGCCCGTCCCGAAGAGCGCTGGAGCGCGTGGAAGCCATGGTGGGCAGTAGTGGTGTGGACAGGAGAAAGGGAACGGATGCGGATGACTGCGGCTATGGTTGGCGCAGCAGTTTATAAAGCAATGGTGGGCGGGCGGAGGGACGGACGTGTGGCGCCGGAGTAGCCGCCTCGGCAACCGCGTATCATTAATGTGGGCGGCAGATGGACGGACGGACGACACTTGTGTCGTTTGAAGGCGGAGCAATCGCCTGCACCAGGAAGTGGGGCGGGCGGCGCTGACTGTTTCGCGCGGAAAGCGCGCGCGGGCGAGGAGATGACTTTACTTGGAGAGGATGACAATGGGGACCCACCAGGTCCATAGGCTCACGTACGCAAGTGCCTCCTTATTATATATATATATATAACTATAATTTATTTTGCTTCCTCCTGGTTTCCTGACATCACGGTCCCACACCATTGTCAACCTATGTAGTAGTCAATAAATGAGAGAATTGCACAAGAAGCGGCCGACAGCTGGGACCAAGCAGCTCGAGCAGTATTTGTGTTTTTGAGGTGTGAGCACTGCAGAGTTTTTCGATGTTTAGCCCAGATATTAATTTTTCTCCTTTGAACAACAACGAAAACATCGCTGCAGGTATTAACTGGGCGGGCTGTGGCCCGTCTAGCCCAAGCCAGATATCCAGCCCAGATATAAATTTTTGTCAAGCTGAAAATGGCTAGCCTAGCTATACTTTTTTTAGGAATACCCAGGCAAGGTCAAGTTGTTATTCTCCGCCCCGCTGGGCTGCAAATCTTTCCTAGGAGGGATGCATTAGGCTTAACAAGAAAATGGGCTTTAAGAAATAATAAATGGGATGTAATTATAAAAACTGGGCAGTAACTATAAAAAAATGCACCAAACACGTGATTACTTTATAAAATATTATTTTTGGATATTGAAAATTTTAATTTCATTAATTGTTGCGAGCGCAATGTTTCGTTGGATTTTTACGTAATATAAATTTATATTGAAATTGTATTTAATCTGACTAGAAATTTCGGGATAAAAATATTTCGGATCCCATCAAAATGTGGGAAATTTTTATCGAATTCTGTTTTGAACGGTTGGTTGAAATGGGCTGTACTTTTAACAAACTGTAAATGGGCTGTAGTAAATTCCATTAGAATTCAAAAATGGGCTACACATTCTTACAAATCTCAAATGGGCTATAAGTTCTCTGCCACACACTTCTGGCCTTACTAAGTTGACGTGTCCCCTAAAAAAACAGAGTTGACGTGTATGCAAGGCTTTGTCAACTTATAGTCAACACACGGTTCTAGCAGCAGTGGCCGTTGGATGTCCATCCAACGGATGCCGTGCTTCTTCTTCAATCTCGGATATTCTAGCTTCACCCGCCCAAAAAATGGTTCCTCCCCCTGACATCTGGGGCGCACCGTTTTGGAAGCTGACCTGTGGGCCTACTAAGTTGACGTACCAAGGGCTTTGTCAACTTAGTCAATATAAATGATTCTAGCTGCAGTGGCCGTACGATGTCCATCCAACGGTCGTCGTGCTTCTTCAACCTCTGGTCTTCTTGCTCCAGCCGCCCAAAGCAGCGCCGGTCGTGCCGCCTGCTCCAGCCTCCCGTGGCCGGTTGTGCTGCCGCGGAGGACTCACCGCCCCCTACTACTCCCACCGCTGGCCAGGCCATCCCTCCACTCACCCACACCCCCTGTTATTCTGCGGCGACAGCAGCGCAGCCGAACCAGTGAACCCTCGTACTCCTCTCCGCGTGTGCATCCACTGCCGCGTCTTCCCCGGCTCCGCGTCGTCCCCTTCCTAGGCCTCGCCGTCGTCCACCGCCCTGGTGCTCTCGGCGCGGCGTGGTCAACGTGGTCAAGGAACGACTTCCATCGGACGTGACTGTACGTGGAGAGGCTGACAGCTGGGTCCACGGCAGCCGCAAGGAAGTGCCTCCTTATTACGCCGAAAATAATTATTCCTCCACCTGATAGCGGGGACCCACCGGACGGGCCACCAGTATTTTGCGAAAAAAATCATTTCCCCCTGACTGCTGGGACCCACCGGATGGGCCACCGTATTTCACGAAAAAAACGTTCCCCCCACTGTCAGCTCGGACCCACTGGAAGTGCCTCCTTATTACGCACAAAAAAATGAATACTCCCCTGGCTAGCTGGGACCCACCTTGGTGGGAGGCTGACTTGTGGGCCTACTAAGTTGACGGGGACGAAGGGCTTTGTCAACTTAGTCAATATGAATGATTCTAGCTCCAGTGACCGTACGATGTCCATCCAACGGTCGTAGTGCTTCTTCAACCTCCGGTCTTCTTGCTCCAGCCGCCCAAAGCAGCGCCGGTCGTGCCGCATGCTCCTGCCTCCCGTGGTCGGCTGTGCTGCCGCAGAGGCCTAACCACCCCTACTATTCCCACCACTGGCCAGGCCCTGCGGCGACGGCAGCCTCACACCGCAGCCGAACCAGTGAACCCTCGTACTCCTCTCCGCGCGGGCTTCCACTGCCGCGTCTTCCCCGGCTCCGCGTCGTCCCCTTCCTAGGCCTCGCCATCGTCCACCGCCGTGGTGCTCTCCGCGCGGCGTGGTCAACGTGGTCAAGGAACGACTTCCATCGGAAGAGTACTGTATGTGGAGAGGCTGACAGCTGGGTCCACGGCCACATCCCAGTTTTTTTGTGATTTGCCAAGTAAGTCGCTTTGTCAGGCCTGTTGGGCTGCAAATCTTTCAAGACGAGGAGAGCTTTCATTCGGCTGGCCGAGAAAATGGCCCATCAGTAATGAGAAATGGGCTGTACATTTTTAAAACACATCAAACCGACAATTAGTTTCAAATATCTTTTTTTTTTCATTTCAAGATTTTAAATTACATTAATTTTCATGCGTGGAGAATTTGTTGGATTTTATATTGATATACATTTATTTTTAAAATCAGTTTGAATGTGAGTCGAAATTTCGGGATTAAAAACAGTTCGGACCGCACCAAAATATGCAAAATTTCGTATAATTTTTTAATCGTGGCCACAATATGGGCTGTAATGCTAACAAAAAGAATATGGGCTCCAAAAAAACCCTCAAGAATTAGCACATGGGCTGTAAATTATTAGAAATAATGGCAGATGGGCTGTATGCTGTTTTCCACAGATTTGAGGCTTTCCTAAAAAAAAGGTTGACGCACAAGCACTGACTGTTGGATGTCCATCCAACGGCCGTCGTGCTTCTTCAATCTCTGCTCTTCTTGCTCCAGCCGCTCAAACAAGCGCTGGCGGGACTGCCTGCTCCCTCCTCCCCGCGGCCGGCTATGTTGCCGTGCAGGCCTCACCGCCCCACCGTACTCCCATCGCTGGCCTAGCCATCCCTCTACTCACCCACACCTGCTGTTATTCTCCGCCGACGGCAGACGAACCAGTAAACCCTCGTACAGTCGTACTCCCCTCCGCGTGGGAAACAACTGCCGAGTCTTCCCTGCCTCCCTGTCGTCCCCTTCCTAGGCCTCGCCGTCGTCCACCGCCGTGGTGCTCTCGGCGCGGCGTGGTCAATGTGGTCAACGACCGACTTCCATCGGAAGAGTACTATGCATGGAGGCGCTGACAGCTGGGTCCACGGCCGCAACAAGGAAGTGCCTCCTTATTACGCGCAAAATAATTATTCCTCCACCTGATAGCGGGGACCCACCGGACGGGCCACCGTATTTTGCAAAAAAATGTTTTCCCCCTGACTGCTGGGACCCACCAGCTACACCTTCGCACGCAAGGAAGTGCGTCCGGGCAAAAAAACAAAATAGTTCGCCCCCCTGACTGCTGGGACCCACCAGCTACATCTTCGCACGCAAGGAAGTGCCTGACAGTCGGGACCCACCTGGTCGAAGCGTACGTAGCGTTGTCATTCTGGTCGCGAACGTGTACGTACATATATACTGGTGGATGTAGAGGCGCGCACGTGTCGTAGTAGAGGCACGTACATGTCGTAGTAGAGGCGCACACGTAGCATGTACACGTACGTACAGCGGCCAGGTGCAAGAAAGAAAATACGGCCACGTATGTGTACATACGGGCGGGGTCTCGAACGCCTACTCGCGCATACGTACGACCAAGGCTCGTGTACATGGCTGGGTCGGAACGGAGAAACATCGTCGTCGTCGTGTTCATGGGTAGGCAACGGAATGCATCGTGTTCATGGGGAGGCAACGAAATGCGTCGTGTTCATCGGGAGGCAACGGAACGCGTGGGAGCCAACCGGCTGGGTCGGAACGGAATGCGTGGTCATGTTCATCGGGAGGGCTTGGACGGAATAGGCGATGGAAACGAGGCCTGCGTACCGCACAATGGAGGAAATGGACCTCGTACGTTCAGAACGGGGTCATGTTGATTGGGAGGGGTCTGGCGTACCGCAAAACGGAGGAAACGGACCTCCTACGGTCGAAACGGGGGTCCTGTTGATCGGGAAGGGTGTGGCGTACCACAAAATGGACGAAACGGACCTCCTACGGTCGAAACGGGGGTCCTGTTGATCGGGAGGGGTGTGGCATACCGCAAAACAGACAAAACGAACCTCCTACTGTCGAAACGGGGGTCCTGTTCATCGGGAGGGGTGTGGCGTACCGCAAAACGAGACTCCACGGGATACTGTTCATCTCCACCGTCGACCTCCTCCAGCCTCCACGGGCTACCGTCGACCTCCTCCAGCCTCCACGGGCTCCTGTTCATCCAGCCTCCACCGCACGCTACTCCACCGGCTACTGTTCAACCACCCCTCCACGGGCACCCCTCCACCGTCTACTGTTCATCCAGCCCTCCACACCACGGGGTCCTGTTCAACCACCCCTCCACGGGCACCACTCCACCGTCTACTATTCATCCAGCCCTCCACCACACCACGGGGTCCTGTTCATCCAGAGGCAACGCCACCGCTCACTGTTCATCCAACCCCCCCGCAACGCTCACTGTTCATCCCAGAGGCAGCATCGATCGGCTTCAGTTAGCAGCAGTAGCGAAGGAATCGCTCGATCGGGTTCAGTTAACAGCCATCGATCGATCGCTCGGGTTCAGTAACGCGTAGCCTGTAGTGCAATCGCTCGGGTTCAGTAACGCGTAGCCTGTAGTGCAATCCCTCGGGTTCAGTTAGAGCCAACGCCTCGCACACACAGGCGTACGTGTACGAGAGAAACGCGGATCGCTCGGCCCCCGACCTCCCACTGTAACTGGGAACTCCCCGAAATTTTCCTCGCCCTCGCTTCTACCACGGTTTTTTCCGTCATGGACGGCCCAAAGAATGTCATGCAGCTGCGTCTCCGGCCTGCCCAGGACGAAAAGCCCATTTTCTGTCATGATTTTTTGTCATAGAAGTAGGAGCCCACCACATCTATGATGATACCGGGTTTTGTCACAATTATCGTCATAGAAGTGTCATATGTATGACAGAAAAAAAAATCGTTCGGCCCAAAATGTCACAAATTACTGTTGGGCAATTGATAGAACTTCAAATAATCATGATGATATCCAGGCAATGATCATTATATAGGCATCACGTCCAAGATTAGTAGACCGACTCCTGCCTGCATCTACTACTATTACTCCACACATCGACCGCTATCCAGCATGTATCTAGTGTATTAAGTTCAAGGAAAAATGGAGTTATGCAATAAGAACGATGACATGATGTAGACAAGATCTATTCATGTAGGAATAGGCCCCATCTTGTTATCCTTAATAGAAATGATACATACGTGTCATTTCCCCTTCTGTCACTGGGATTGAGCACCGTAAGATCGAACCCATCACAAAGCACCTCTTCCCATGGCAAGCAAAATCGATCTAGTCGGCCTAACTAAACCAAAGATTCGAAGAAGAAATATGAGGCTATAAGCAATCATGCATATAAGAGATCAAATTACTCAAAATACTTCCATGGATAAAATAGATCTGATCATAACCTCATAGTTCATCGGATCCCAACAAACACACTGCAAAAAGAGTTACATCAAATAGATCTCCAAGAGACCATTGTATTGAGAATCAAAAGAGAGAGAGTACCATCTAGCTACTAACTATGGACCCGTAGGTCTACAATGAACTAGTCACGCATCATCAGAGAGGCACCAATGAGGATGATGAACCCCTCTGTGATGGTGTCTAGATTGGATCTATGGTTTCTGGAACTTGCGGCGACTGGAATTGTGTTTCGTTGACTACCCTAGGGTTTTTGGAATATTGGGGTATTTACAGAGCAAAGAGGCGGTGCGGGAGGCGGCCGAGGTGGGCACAACCCACCATGGCGCGCCTGGGCCCCCGGCGCGCCCAGGTGGGTTTTGCTCCCCTCGGAGCCCCCCTCTGGTACTTCCTTAGCACACTGTGTGTCTTCTGGTCCAGAAAAAATCTCCAAAAAGTTTCGCTACATTTGGACTCCATTTGGTATTGATTTTCTGCGAAGTAAAAAACAAGCAAAAAACAGCAACTTGCACTGGGCACTATGTCAATAGGTTAGTCCCAAAATATGATATAAAGTTGCTATAAAATGATTATTAAACATCCAAGTATGATAATATAACAGTTGGAACAATAAAAATTATATAACGTTGGAGACGTATCAGCACCCCCAAGCTTAATTCCTGCTCATCCTTGACTAGGTAAATGTAAAAACAGAATTTTTGATGTGGAATGCTACTGATGAGCCACAAGTATAGGGGATCAATCGTAGTCCTTTCGATAAGTAAGAGTATCGAACCCAACGAGGAGCATAAGGAAATGACAAGTAGTTTTCAGCAAGGTATTCTCTGCAAGCACTGAAATTATAAGTAACGAGTAGTTTGATAGCAAGATAATTTGTAACGAGCAAGTAACGGTAACGAAACAAAAGTGCAGCAAGGTAGCCCAATCCTTTTGAGGCAAAGGATAGGCCAAAACGGTCTCTTATGATAAGCAAAGCGTTCTTGAGGGTACACGGGAATTTCATCTAGTCACTTTCATCATGTTGGTTTGGTTTGTGTTTGCTACTTTGATATGTGGGTGGACCACTGCTTAGGTGCAGTCCTTACTTGAACAAACCTCCTACTTATGATTAACCCCCTCGCGAGCATCCGCAACTATGAGAAAAGTATTAAGAATAAATCTAACTATAGCATTAAACTTTTGGATCCAAATCAGTCCCTTACGAAGTAGCGCATAAACTAGGGTTTAAGCTTCTGTCACTCTCGCAACCCATCATGTAATAACTACTCCACAATGCATTCCCTTAGTCCCTAATAAGGTGAAGTGCCATGTAGTCAATGTTCACATGACACCACTAAGGGAATCACAGCATACATACCATCAAAAATATCAAACACATATCAAGTTCACATGACTACTTGCAACAAGATTTCTCCCGTGACCTCAAGAACAAAAGTAACTACTCACAAATGATAATCATGCTCAAGATCAGAGGGGTATTAAATAGCATAATGGATCTGAACATATAATCTTCCACCAAATAAACCATATAGTAATCAA
Organism: Triticum aestivum; assembly: GCF_018294505.1. Lineage (NCBI taxonomy): Eukaryota > Viridiplantae > Streptophyta > Magnoliopsida > Poales > Poaceae > Triticum > Triticum aestivum. The sequence continues at coordinate 298,022,840 of NC_057805.1, read as the reverse complement.
CTACAAGATGTAACCAACACTACTAGTCACCCACAAGCACCAGTCTAAGGTTTCGGTACAAAGATTGAACACAAGAGATGAGCTAGGGTTTGAGAGGAGATGGTGTTGTTGAAGATGTTGATGGAGATTGCCATCCCCAAGATGGGCGAGTTGTTGGTGATGATGACGACGATGATTTCCCCCTCCCGGAGGGAAGTCCCCCCGGCGGAATCGCTCCGCCGGAGGGCAAAAGTCCTCCTGCTCATGTTCTGCCTCGAGACGGCGACGCTTCGTCCCGAAAGTCATCTCCTTATTTTTTCTAGATCAAAATGACTTATATACCAGATGAGGGGCACCAGAGGTGGGCCGAGGAGGGCACAACCCAGCAGGGCGCGCCCAGGTGGATTGTGCCCACCTGGTGGGCCCCCTCTGGTAGTTATTTGGTCCAATAATTCTTATATATTCCATAAAAAAATCTCCGTGAAGTTTCAGCTCATTTGAAGTTGTGCAGAATAGGTGGCCTGACGTAGCTTTTTTCAGGTCCAGAATTCCAGCTGCCGGTATTCTACCTCTTTGTGTGAACCTTGCATATTATGAGAGAAAAAGCATTAGAATTACTCCAAAAAGCATTAGTAGACATAAAAACAATATAAATAACAGTAGGAAAACATGATACAAAATGGACGTATCAACTCCCCCAAGCTTAGACCTCACTTGCCCTCAAGCGAAAACCGAAATGGAAAAACATGTCCACATGCTTAGAGAGAGAGGTGTTGATAAAAACAAAATACGGACATAGAAGCATCATGTATATTATTATAACAGCAACAAACTTTAACATAAAAATTCTATCATATAACTTTTATCATAGACTTCTCATGAATAATTAACAATTCATCACAACATCGAAGTATAAAGCATAAACTCTATTGAAAATCAACAAATTATGTTCTCAGTCAACTTTGCAACTACAATTCATCATCTTTTCAGGAAGGGCGCATATCAGAGCCTTTTGGCAAGTCCACATACTCAACCATCATATAGTCTTCTATTATTGCTAACACTCACCGCATACACATGAGCAAAAAGTTTCAACCGGACACAGAAGAAGATAGGGGCTTATAGTATCGCCTCCCAACGTATTCACCTCAAGGGTGATGTCAACAATAATAACTTATGCCACCCATATCAAACTGGATATATGTGCCTAGATCTTTCCTCAGCACATGGTGCTTGCAAAAAGAGAAAATAAAAAGGAATAGAGAGAAAAACTTTGACTCTTGCATAAAAGTAAATACATAAAAAGTAAAAGATAGGCCCTTCGCAGAGGGAAGCAGAGGTTGCCATGTGCTTTTTGTTTGTATGCTCAATCTCTTAGTGTAAAATAATGTCATGTTATATTGCCCCTTATGATAGCAACCTTTATTATGCAGTATATCTCTTTTATTCTTTGCCATCACAAGTTCGTACAACACTCAATTTTCTCTTACACTAAATAATCTAACACTTATTGCCTTATTGTACCGATGACAACTTACTTGAAGGATCTTACTCAATCCATAGGTAGGTATGGTGGACTCTCAAAATAAGATTTGGGTTTAAGGGTATTTGGATGCACAAGTAGTATCTCTACTTAGTGAGGAATTTTGGCTAGCAAAGATGGGGGACAAGCACCACATGTTAAAGGATCTATGACAATATAACTTCTATGTGAATATGAATAAACATAAATCATTACGTTGTCTTCCTTGTCCAACGTCAACAATTTTGGCATATAATATTTTGATGGGGACTCACAATCACAAAAGATGTCCAAGATAGTGTATTTGCATGTGAATCTTCTCTTCCCTTAGTAATTCTTTCATGAATTGCATCATCGACCAATGTTATGTTTGTAAATCTCCAATAAAATTTTCTACTTATACTCTTACTTATATGAATGCCACTGGCAATGTACCAGGATGTGCAATGATCTAGCGTAACATGTATGAAAATGATGAACGATGGCTGAGCCACAACTACTATGTCAGCTATATGATCATGCAAAGCAATATGGCAATGAATGCTCAAGTCATCAAGCGGAAGCGGTGGAAGTTATATGGCAATATATCTCGGAATGGCCATGGAAAAGCCATAATAGGTAGGTATGGTGGCTGTTTTGAGGAAGATATAATAAGGCTTATGTGTGATAGAGCGTATCATATCACGAGGTTTGGATGCACCGGCGAAGTTTGCACCGACTCTCGAGGTGAGAAAGGGCAATGAACGGTACCGTAGAGGCTAGCAAATTGCAGAAATGTAAGACTGCATATAATCCATGGACTCACATTAGTCATAAAGAACTCATATACTTATTGCAAAAGTTTATTAGACCTCGAAGCAAAGTACTACTACGCATGCCCCTAGGGGGATAGATTGGTAGGAAAAGATCATCGCTCGTCCCCGACCGCCACTCATAAGGAAGACAATCAATAATAAATCATGCTCCAACTTCATAGCATAACGAGAGACTATATGTGCATGCTTCGGGAACCACAAACCTTAACACCAATATTCTTACTAACCACAACCGTTTACTATTACCTCCCACATATTCCATCTCTATATCGCAAAACTATTGCAAGGAATCAAACATATCATATTCAGTGAATTTTATGTAGGATTTTATGACTAACCATGCAATTGACCAATTCCTTTTGACTCTCTAAATAGATATAAGTGAAGCATGAGAATTTAATTCTTTCTACAAAAGATCATGCTCTAACAAATATAAGTGAAGCAAAAGAGCATTCTTCAAATAACAAACACTGTCAGGACCCCGATTCTAAGTCACACCGATCTAGCCTGTAACACCTCATGTCACTTTGCAGCTTCACGCACGGTATTCCCGCGGGTGTCGCCTTACCATGGCCCGGGACCGTTTGCGCCTTTTGGCTCACGTATATGATAGTGTCGCTAGCATCCATATGACAGAGAACCCGAGCCGACATGACTAGTCATGAACCCAAAGTGGCACTAACTTACGGGGACAGGAATACATGAATCAACATCAAGCATGTCGGTCAGCAGCGTGTGAATCCGGGCTGTAGCACTGGGCTAACAGGACTCCGGGAACCCGGGCTGTAGCAGGCTAGGCAGGACTCCGGATGTCACCGCGTGACATTTCCCCGAAGGGACAGACACATGAACGAGGTGAATCACATGCTAGCCAGTCAAGTGTTCCCGAGCAGTAGTGCTGGGCTAGCAGGACTCCGGTGAACCGGGCTGTAGCGGACTACTATGGCTCATGGAAGCACAAGACTACATTTCCCCATAAGAGAGGCTACCAAGGATAAACAACTAGGTTGTCGGATCCCACACATACCAAGCATTTTAATCATACACACAATATGCTCGATATGTGTAAATACAACATGGCATCACAACATAACTCTATGACTCAAGTATTTATTCATTAGGCTCCGAAGAGCCAGATATTACAAACATGGGTCTCATGACCCAACATACAGAGCATACAAGTCAAAGAACATGCGGAAGCTTAACCTGTCTGAGTACAGACATCTACAAATGAAAAAGGCTGAGAACCCTGACTATCTACAAGACCCTGCCCAGGGCACAAGATTGTAGTTGAGGTATCAAGCTAAACTTCGAAGTCCACACGGAACTACTAACGAGACTGACGTCTCTCTGCAAAACATAAAATAGGCAAACGTGAGTACAAATGTACCCAGCAAGACTTACTTCAGAACTAACTACATATGCATCATTATCAAC
>NC_057805.1:297994298-298018746 GCF_018294505.1 Triticum aestivum | reverse complement strand
GGGGGGGGGGTGGTGGAGTTTAACTGCAGCAAGCCAACTTTGACTCGGTGGCTATCCTAAACTATGACTGTAAGTAACTCTTTTGAGGTGGCGCACACGAGTCCACATATTCACCATATCAATACACAACTATGGATCTGCTCCCGTCTCCCTACGAGAATGCCATCCATAGCACTCACGCTTATCCTGCACATTTTAGAGTATCCACTTCAAGTTATCTATGAACTGTATAGGCAACCAAGTGGTCCTTTACCGCGGACGCGGCTATTCGAATAGATGATGTTAACCCTGCAGGGGTGTACTTCTTCACACACGCTCTCACCACTTATCGCCGTTTACACGACATGTACTCGGCAACCTTCAAGTGGAAGCCCAGTGAGGGTGTCGGACACGGCCTACCTAAACACTCAAGTCTCTAGTCCAGGTTTATCGCCTATTCAGGTTCCATCCGCAGGGAGTTCGGCCGAGGTTTCCACATACGGCCCCGAACGATGTGAGCAGGGTTCCCGAGACACCAAACGGGAGCCCGGTACACCATGCCACGTGCCTACCGCATCATAGCCCACCCCTCGGGTCAGCGCTGCGCACAGCCTCCAGCATACTACAAACACCAGAAACTACTTGCAACTCCTGGACAGAGGACAAGGGTGGATAAGAAGCCGAGAGGGTCCATTGGTTTCGGGCCCAATGCATGGTAGTAGCTGTTCATGGATCACAAACACAGAACTCAGTTCCTAAGGACGGCTTCAATGAAACAACCCACCATGTACTCCTACATGGCCTCTCATCGATACCTTTACCAAATCGTGTTCACACACTTAGCTCTCAACAGTAGGACATGTTCACACACCTCCAACTCATCCCCGGTGAATCAGACCCGACTCAACTCTAAGCAGTAGCAGGCATGACAAACAAGCATGAATGAGTAGGCACATCAGGGATCAAACAACTCCTACTCATGCTAATGGGTTTCATCTATTTACTGTGGCAATGACATGTCATGCAGAGGAAAAGGGGTTCAACTACCGCAGCATGTAACAGTTGAATCGTTGTTGTCCTAATGCAGTAAAAGAGAGCAGGAGCGAGAGAGTGGGATTGTATCGGAATGAACAAGGGGGTTTTGCTTGCCTGGCACTTCTGAAGATGATATAACTCTTGATTCGGTGTCATCGGACTCATCGTCGAAACCACGTCTACGGAGAGGGGACAAACACCGGCAACAGAGAAGGAAACACAATCAATGCAATGCACAATATGATGCATGATCATGACATGGCAAAATGAGTGTGTTGGGCTAATGCAACTACAACCAGATGGGTTTGAGCCATTTTGAACCAAAGATTCAACCCCAAACTCATCTTATGAATTTATATAGTGCTTTATCATGTTTTGATATAAACAGCAGGGTTAAGTTGCTTTAACATGCATGAAACCAGTACAGATGGATAGATTGGATTTTTTTGATCATTTTTCATATATAAATTATTTCATTTGGAGTTAGAGATTAATTTCTATGAATTTTTGAAGTTAGCACTATTTTCTGGAATTTCCTAAATAAGAATAAATCCAGAAAAGGGCATTACTGCAGCAGCACTATGTCACTGTGACGTCAGCAGGTCAATGGGGCCGATCCAGGTCAAACTTGACCAGTGGGGTCCACGCGTCAGTGACAAAGTGGAGGCTAGGGTCATAGACAGGTGGGCCCGGTCAACGTACACGCCGACAAAGTCAATGATGACAGGTGGGTCCAATTGGTTATGAACTAAACTAAACAGAAATTAAACTAACCTAAACAGGCGCTGGGGCCCACATGTTAGTGGCTCTAGAGAGTGATCAGCAGGGTCATTAGCAGTTAACGACGTTGCCATGTCGGTCCGCCAGCATTCAGCCGCCGGCGACCATTTGCCGCGGCGGACGTGCGTCGAGAAAGCGCTAGGGGCCGCGAGTTGTCGTGCAGAAGGCATCGGGGAGAAGCCCTTGCTCGGGCGCATCCAATGGGCTAGACAGGGGGTCGCAGGGCGGCCGAAATCTCACCGGTGACGAGTTTTGGCGGCGGCGCAACTACGGGTTTGCACGGGCGCGGCGTGGCGGAGCACGGGGAGCTCAACCAAGGGCATAGACGGCGTCGTGGGGTCACCAAGAGCACGTCTGTGCCACTAGGGCGAGCAAGCGAAGCTCGGGAGCGCGTGGCTCAACATCCATGGCGGTGGCAGGCTTCGGTCGTCAGTGAAATAGGAGCTACGGCGTGAAAATGGGACAACAGAGAGGGGGGTTCGAGGGAGAGGCTTACGGCGGTTGCAACGGTGCAGACAACGAGCTCGGGGAAGGCTGGAGCTGAGCGGGGCGGCGAGGTCGATCTCTGGCGGCCGAGGAGGGGAAAAGCATCGGTGGCGGTGTTGCAGCGCGTCCGGGGCCTCGTGGCTCGTCGAGGGGGTCGGGGACGTCGAGACGGAGCTCGCAGGCATGATAGGAGGTCGAGGGGGAGGCGCTGGACGCAGTGGCAGCGAACGGCGGCGACTAGCTCCGCTCGGGCGCGTGCGGGGAGAGAGCAGAGAAGGGGGAGGAAGCCGAGGGAGAGTGAGAGAGGTCCAGGGGAAGGTCGGGCGATGCACGTGGCGCTCGGGGCCGACTCCAGCAGCGGCAAGCAAGCAGGAGGTGGCCGGACGCGTGCTCGCGTGCCCCAGCCACGCGCTCGTCCTCCTGGCAAGGGGGAAGACGACAGGGAGGAGCCCCTGGTGGGCTGGGCCGGCCAGTGGGCTGCGGTAAGTGCCAGGTGGGTTTTTCCTCTCTCTCTCTCTCTCTCTGTTTTTTTCTAATTCTGTTCTGTTTTCTATTTTGTAGGTTTGTTTTGAATTTGGTTTTGAAACCAATTCAATTTTGTTGCTTCTAAAATATTTTTAGAAGCTAAGAATTAAACCAAAGCTCCACAAAATATTTCAGAATTATTGGACCTATATTTATTTAATAGTAAATATAAATCCAATTCAAATAGCTATTGATTTAATTCAAATGCCAAAAATAAATGTTTCTGATACAGTTGTCACATCCTAGCTAGTTCATGCATTAGAGTGTTGCATCATGTTTACTTTTCTAGAAATTTGAAATGGGGATGACAGAACCCCCAGCACCCCCCCTGAAAACAACTAGGGTTTACTAAAATCATTTTCAATGAACCTGAAATGCCCTTCTAAAAAGTCCACCCTTTTTGTCTTGGGTTAGAACCTCTGACAAAATGGGTTCACAATTTTCTAGGTCATCACAAGATCATTGAATTAAGTCATATGTAACTTGCATTTGGGCATTTAAATGCTAGTAAATATTTTAAATGTCCAAATAATCCCAAACTGAAATGTTCCATGTTGGATATGTTCCATACAGTGAGCATGTGCAGTTTGGTGATTTTTGAAAGTGCCTAAGTATTTTTAGAAATGCCACAAACTTGCAGAAATCAAACAAACAGAAATAAAAGAAAAACAACTTACCTGGCCGCAACCCACCAGCCGGCCCACCTGGCGGCCCAGCACTGTGCTGGCCCGTGCCAGCCAGCTGCTTCTTCCCCGCCAGGCAGGCAGGGAGGTGACGCCGGCATGCGCGAGCTCGCCACGACGCCACCTGCTTGCCACCCGCCCCCCTGGACACCTGTGCGAGCTCCACGACGCCGCCCGACCCCCTAGACACATCCATTCGCCCCCTGCCTCTCTCCCTCGCCCTCTCCCGCCATGGCCGACGCACCTGCCGCCGCACCACCGACGTAGTCGCGCTCATCGTCGTCCCCGCGCCGCGCCACCGTGTCCAGAAGCTCCGCCGCCCTCCTCTCCTTCGAGCAAGCCGAGCCCCGAGTGCTCGCTTACCCCGAAGCCACCGCAACGACCACGCCTGACTCCGCCACCGTCGGAGATCCCCTTCGCCGTCACCACCGCATCAGTTCGTCCCTGACCTCGCCGACTGCTCCGACGTGATCGCCGTGAGCTTAGCCACCTCCCCATCCTCTCCGTTCTCTCTCTCGAGCACCGTAGTGACTACACGAAGCATCACCGCACGCGCCGCCGCCGAGCTCGTCGCCGAGGTGACTCCGGCCACCCAACGGCCACACCACCTTGTCCACTACACTCACCGCATCGCCAGGAACCCGTAGCACCACCGCAAGCCCCTTGCCGTGCCCCTAGCGACAGGTTCGACCTCGCCCGAACCCCAGCAGCCGCACAGCTCGTCGCCGGCGTTGTTTCCGGCGACCCCGAGCCCAACCACCACCACCACCACTCGACGTGGCTCACCCCTAGCTACTCGTAGATGGTCTCCGCCGCCCATTTGGTCGCCGGAGCACGAAACCCGCACCCCACCGCCGCGTCTGGCCTCGCCGGCGGCTAAACGCCGGCGAGTTGACCCGCTGACCATTGACTGGGTGGGCCCAATTTGACCCCCTAGGTCACTGACGTGTGGGCCCCAGGCCACTAACTAAACTAAGTTAGTATTAGTTTAATGCTAACTAAACTTAGTTAGTTTAATTGACACTAACAGACGGGACCCATAGGTCAGGGTTGACCTGGACCGTCTCTGTTGACTGATGACATCACCCTGACGCTATGCTGACGCAGTAAATCATTTACTGGAATTGTTCTTATACAGGAAATTCCGGAAAATGCTACAAACTTCAAAAATTCATAGAAATTAATCTGTAACTCCAAATGCAAAGATTTATATATGAAATTTGATCAGAAAAGTCCAATCTTTCCATCCGTACTGGTTTCATGCATGTCAGAACACTTTAACCTTGCTGTTTAGGTGAAACAAATAAATGCACTAATGTGACCTCTTATTTTGGGTTAGCATTTGAATCCTTGATTCAAATGAACTCAAACCAATCTATCCTAAGTTGCATTAGCCAGAACACACTCATTTTGCCATGTCATTACATGCATCATATTGTTGCATATTGCCATGTGATGATTGTGTTTCGATGTGTTCTTCGTGGTAGGTTCTGCCTCCGAGGATATTCACGAGTATCCAACTGAAGGGCAGTATCCCACTACCACTTTGTCAGGCAAGCAACCCCGTTGATCATTTCGATACAAACCCATCTTCTCGCTTCTGCTCTCGTTTACTGCATTAAGACAACGCGTTTCAAACTGCTGTGTGTTGCGGTAGTTGAACCCACTTCCTCTGCATGACCTGTCATTGCCACAGTAACTAGATGAAACCCACTAGCATGTGTAGGAGTTGATTGAGCCATGTTTGTGTTTCCTACCATGCTTTGCTTGCTATGCTTAGAGTCGTGTCAGATCTGGCTCATCGGGGTGATGAACTAGAGTGAAAGGTTGTGTTGGTAATGAGAGTGAAGTGTTGAATATGATTTGGTAAAGGTATCGATGAGAGGCCATGTAGGAGTACATGGTGGGTTGTTTCATTGAGGCCGTCCTTAAGAACTGAGATCTCTATGTGTGATTTAAGATCAGCTACTACCACACGTTGGGCCCGAAACCAATGGACCCTCTCGACTTATTAATCACTCTTGTCCTCTGTCCAGGAGTTGCAAGTAGTTTATGGTGTTTGTAGTTGCTGGAGGCCGTGCGCAGCGCTGACCTTAGGGGTGGGCTGTGATGCGGTAGGCTCGTGGCACGGTGTACCGAGTCGCCCGTTTGGTGTCTCGAGAACCCTGCACACATCGTTTGGGGTCGTTAAGGACACCCCGGCCGGATTTCCTTGCGGATGGAACCCGAATAGGCGATAAACCTGGACTAGGGACTCGTGTGTTTAGTCAGGTCGTAGCCGACACCCTCGCTGGGCTTCCGCTTGAAGGTTGCCGAGTACATGTTGTGTAAACGACGATAAGTGGTGGAAGCGTGTGTGAAGAAGTACACCCCTGCAGGGTATAAAACTATTCGAATAGCCGCGTCCGCGGTAAAGGACTACTTGGTCGCTTATGCAGTTCATAGACAAGTTCATGGTTACTACTAAAAGACTCAAGATAAGTGTGAGTACCGCGGATGGCCCTCTCGTAGGATGACGAGGGAGGATCCACGGTGGAATATTGAGATGGTGATTAGTGGACTCGTGTGCGAAAACTGTTTTACAAGTGGTGCCTCGTAGGATAGCTTAGCCAAGAGTCAAAGCTGGCTTGCTGCAATAACTCCACTACCTTCTTGAGAATGTGCATGTATAGTAGGATCTGTTGTAAGACTTGCTGAGTACCTTTGTACTCATGTTGCTTTAATTACTGTTTTCAGACGACAACACCGCCCCTTCCGATGGGTTATATGTAGATCTCGACGTTGACGAGTGACTTGCCACCCAGGTGGTGATCTGAGCTTGTGAAGGGCCCTATGTAGATAGACAGGCTTCGTCAAGCCTTCTTTCTTTCCAGTTGTCTGTACTCAGACAAGTTTGCTTCCGCATGTGCTTGTATGTTTGTATGACTTGAGTGTCGGGTCGTGTGCCCCCTATCTGTATGAACATGTTATGTATGGCTCTCCGGAGCCTTTAAATAAAGTACTTTGAGTTGTAGAGTTTTGTTGTGATGCCATGTTTTATTTACACATATCGAGCATATTGTGTGTATGATTGAAATGCTTGGTATGTGTGGGATCCGACAATCTAGTTGTTTATCCTTGGCAGCCTCTCTTATGGGGAAATGTAGTCTAGTGCTTCCATGAGCCATAGTAGTCCGCTACAACCCGGTTCACCGGAGTCCTGCTAGCCCAGCACTACTGCTCCGGAACACTTGACTGGCCGGCATGTGTTTCACTTTGTTCCTATGTCTGTCCCTTAGGGGAAATGTCACGCGGTGACATCCGGAGTCCTGCCTAGCCTGCTACAGCCCGGGTTCCCGGAGTCCTGTTAGCCCAGTGCTACAGCCCGGATTCACACGCTGCTGACCGACATGTTCAATGTTGATTCATGTATGCCTGTCCCCGTAAGTTTGTGCCGCTTTGGGTTCACGACTAGCCATGTCGGCCCAGGTTCTCTGTCATATGGATGCTAGCGACACTATCATATACGTGAGCCAAAAGGCGCAAACGGTCCCGGGCCATGGTAAGGCGACACCCGTGGGAATACCGTGCGTGAGGTCGCAAAGTGATATGAGGTGTTACCGGCTAGGTCAATGTGACTTGGAATCGGGGTCCTGACAGGTTTTCTATGCGAAGAGAAACAAGCAATCCAAACTTCAAATGATATAAGTGAAACACATGAAGCATTCTACAAGGCCATACTCAAAAGATATAAGTGAAGTGCAATGAGCATTCTACAAATAAACCATGGACTATCTCATACTAGCATGGTGCATAAAATAAAAATGAAAACTAAAAGCAAAAGACGCTCCAAGGTTTGCACATATCACATGAACGAAACGAGAACGAAAACATACCGATACTTGTTGAAGAAATATGGGATGCCGTCCAGGGCATCCCCAAGCTTAGACGTTTGAGTCTCCTTGAATATTTACTTGGGGTGCCTTGGGCATCCCCAAGCTTGATCTCTTGCCTCTCCTCCTTCTCCTCATATCGAGACCTCCTCGATCTTTGATCACTTCATCCACACAAAACTCAACAGAAAGCTCGGTAAGATCCATTAGTATAATAAAGCAAATCACTACTCTAAGTACTGTTGCAAACCAATTCATATTTTGTTTTTGCATTGTAGCTACTGCAATATAACTTTTTCATGGCTTAATCCACTGATAGAATCGATAGTTTCATCAAAACAAGCAAAACAATGCATCAAAAACAGAATCTATCTTAAACAGGACAGTCTGTAGTAATCTGAACATTCACCATACTTGTGGTACTCCAAAAATTCTGAAAAATTAGGACAAAATAAACAATTTGTATAGCAAGATTGTTCAAAAAGTTTCAGAAACTTTTGATGTTCCAGTAAAAATGTAAAATCGCGCACTACAGCCAAAGTTTCTGTTTTTGTACCGCACATACCAACAAGCAATCTACTCATCCTAAAGGCAAATCTTGGCACAATAATTTTACAAATATATACAATGGATTTGTACAAGGGGATAATTATTTTTGTTGAAAAGTTTCTGTAATTAAGATTCACAAAGTTTCCTTGAGCATGAACAAAGTTCAAGGAGCTCCCCCACTTCAACAATGCTTGTCTCTCTCACTTTCACTTTCCTTTTTGAAAAGTTTTGTGTTCCCCTCTATATTTTTTTTAAACTTTATAAAAACACTCAACAGAAATAAATGACTCTCTAAAACTTCCGGGTTGTCTCCCTGGCAGTGCTTTCTTTAAAGCCATTAAGCTAGGCATAAAGTGCTCAAGTAATGGATCCACCCGGATCCCAAGGTATATCAAAGCCAATTTTAATTAGCAATGATTTGGCATTTAGTAGTGAGCACAAAGCAACATATATCAAGCAATGATGAAGTCTAACTCTCTTCCTATGCATCGTCATGTCATACAAGAACAATTCATGCAGATCAAGTAAAGGCCAATACATAGCATAATCAGTTTCTTGCAATTTTATCGTGTTGGAAACATAGAGAGGTGGAGATATAGTTCCTCTCTCATAATAGTTGCAAGTAGGAGCAGCAAGCACATGCATATTATATTAATCAAAATCATCATGTGCAACGGTAAAAGGCAACCCATCAATACAATCCTTAACAAGAGCAAACTTCTCCGATATAGTGTAGTTGGGAGAATTCAAAAAGATAATAGGACTATCATGTGTGGGTGCAATAGCAACAATGTCATTCTTAACATAAGGAACTATAGCAAGTTCATCTCCATAAGCATAATTCATATTGGCATCTTGGCCACAAGCATAACAAGCATCAAGTTCATCAAAAAGGGATATTTCAAATGAATCAACAGGATCATAGCAATTATCATAGCATTCATCCTTTGGTAAGAACGAAGGGGCATTAAATAATGTATGAGTTGAAGAGTTACTCTCATTAGAAGGTGGGCACGGATAGCCAATCCGCTCTTCCTCCGTTTGTTCTTCGCTCTCCTCATCATCTTTTTCATCCAATGAGCTCGCAGTTTCATGAATTTCTTCTTCCATAGACTCCTGCAGAATATTAGTCTCTTCTTGGACAGCGGAGTTATTCTCAATAAATACATCAATATCGTAATTGTATTTATAATTATCATAGCAATATTTAAGGATAGCAAGATTTTCAGGTCTATAAACTGAATCATCAAAATCTTCAAACTTTTCAAACAAAGATTCAATCTCATGTGCACCCTTAAAAGCAACAAATTCTTCTATTCGTTCCACATCATAGTAATCATATATACCATTAATTAGCATAAGAAGCTAAGGTTGTATTATCATTAAATTTGCATGAAAAGGGAAGGTGTGGAACATTCATCCTAGAGCAACAAGTAAAATCATATCTCAAGCATAGATTCCAAGCATACCATTTCAATATATGAATTTGATCCCATAACAATTTCCCTTTGTGAGTCAAGCGATAATCCCTAAAGTATTCACGTTGATCCAACGTTACTCCCATTATATAGTTGAATGGGGTTTTCTCAGGATTATCAAAGTAGTGCATAATATCTTTCACATAATGAGCATCGAGGGTTTTAGGAGGTTCCCCATCTCCATGAGTAGCAGGTAAAACTATTTTTTTGGTATTTGGTGTTCCCTATCCATAACTAAAGATAGAGAACAACTTAGAACATGAAATAAAATCTACTTGGTGATAACGCAAACAAGCACACACGAGAATATTCACCCCACGCTATAACTCCCCAGCAACGGCGCCAGAAAAAGGTCTTGATAACCCACAGTATAGGGGATCGTTTGTAGCCTTTTTCGATAAATAAGAGTGTCGAACCCAACAAGGAGCTAAAGGTAGAACAAATATTCCCTCAAGTTCTATCGACCACCGATACAACTCTATGCACACTTGATGTCTACTTTACCAAAAACAAGTATGAAACTAGTTTGTAGGAGTGATGCTAGAACTACTTTGCAAGAATAAAACTAGAAGTACTTTGCAAGATAATAAAATTTAGGTCTTTAGTAAAAGGGTTTGTGTCAACAAGAAAGTTATTTGTCCCTAGGCAATCGATAACAAGTATCGGTAATCATTCTTGTAATTTTATATGAGGGAGAGGCATGAGCTAACATACTTTCTCTACTTGGATCATATGCACTTATGATTGGAACTCTAGCAAGCATCCGCAACTACTAAAGATCATTAAGGTCATGAAACCCAACCATAGCATTAAGTATCAAGTCCTCTTTACTCCCATACGTCATACCCCACTTACTCGGGTTTAAGCTTCTGTCACTCTCGCAACCCACCATAAGCGAACCATGAACATATTGCAACACCCTACAATGGGGACCCCTCACGTTTGCACGAGAACGGAGGGCACCGTAGGACAGCACCATAAATAAAATGTACAAGCATACCAACCAAGATCACAATTAACCCACAGGACAAAACAGATCTACTCAAACATCATAGGATAGCCAAATATCATTGGGAAATAATATATGGAGTTGAGCACCATGTTTAAGTAGATATTACAGCAGGGAGAAGGGGTGTTACACCACTGCATAGAGGGGGAGAGAGTTGGTGTTGACGGTAGCAAGATTTTTGATGTAGATCGCCGTCCCGATCGTTGCCCCAGCGGCACTCCGGCGCCACTGGAAGCGAGGGGAGAGAGCCCCCCTCCTTCTTATTCTTCCTTGCCCCCCCTAGATGGGAGGAGAGTTCCCCCTCTGGTCCTTGGTATCCATGGCGGCGGAGGGGCGGGAGCCCCTCCGAGATTGAATCTCCCTCTCTGTTCTCTTCTGTTTCGCATTTTTTCAGATCTGGCCGAAAACCGTTTCTTATATTCTGGGAGATCCGTAACTCCGATTGTGCTGAGATTTTAACACAATTTTTTTTCCGAATATAAGATTCCTTGCACCCGAAGTAGAGCTCCAACCGACGTTCGAGGAGGGCACAACCCACCACCACGCGCCAGGGGCCTCTGGCATGCCCTGGTGTCTTGTGGGCTGTGTGGGCCTCCATTTGCGGTGATTCCAACTCCAAAAAATCACATATATTCCAAAATAATTCTTCGTAAAATTTTTATTGCATTTGAACTTCGTTTGATATGGATTTTCTGCGATACAAAAAGCATGCAAAAAACAGGAACTGGCACTGGGTACTAGATAGGTTAGTCCAATAAATCATATAAAAAGGTGCCAAAATATGTAAAAGTGGTATAATATTGGCATGAAACAATCAAAAATTATAGATACGATGGAGACGTATCATCCAACGACGACCCCGACGATGACGAACAACTGGTTAGTCATCTATACCCGTTTATGTGTCAAATAGATCCTACGGTTTCTCTGGTTACTCCTGCCTCCCCCTTTTTGGAATAGAAATCCTATGATTATGTTCTCCCAATCCATGAAATCTGAGTAAGTTTCGTTAGATCCGTGTAGTGTATTCATTGTTTGAATGGTGATTAGTTGTTTCATCTGTGCAAATGATTTCTGCTAGTAATCCGACTAGGGTTAGTGTTCGTGCTAATAATTCCTAGCCAGGACTTGACAATTGATTTTGAATGACCTACATATATGTTTGTGCCATTATTTTCTTCAAGATTGGTCTGTACATAGACGCTTAAAAATCTAACCATAATCTCTGGATATGTATAAAAAATAGCCATAAATTCCTAATCCTACTTCACGACATGTAAACATTGATTTGATGCCAAATTGTTTTACTATTTGTATAGGTGCTGTCTGACGATGTGGACAGCGAGGATGAAGATGTCCAGAGGAGATACAAGAGGAAAATCCTGAGGGAGCTTTACGTAGGAATGCATAACAGGCACATTAGGACCTGGAACGGGGACTATCAATGCCCATTTTGCAACCACAAGCTTCATGACGCGTATCAAAGTGTTCTGGCGCATGCAAGAGGACGGGCCGTTGGCTCCTTCAAGTAGAAGTATTCTTGCAGGGTGGCGCACGGCGCGTACGCCGAGTACCTGGAGAAGCTTCAGGATCGCGCCGGCATGTGAGATGAGATGTGGGATCGAACTATGTACGCTCGAGTATGCTTAATGACGGTTGAACTATGTACTTATGGTTGAACTATGCTTGTGTACGTGTACGCTTATTATCTATGTCTGAGTATGCTTAATCTATGTTTACTTATGTCTAATTGTGGGATATGGATGCAATCAGTTTGGTTGATGGAATCTACCTCCGTCCTGGTTTATTGCTCCCCTTTGTAATTTGTGTTAAATTTTGACCAAAGATTTAACTGACAAAATGTTAGTGGAGGTCAGCAAAAATTATGTCGTTGGATGCGTATTTGAACATAGTGTTCAATGATATAATTTTTGGTGACATGCATAAACATTTCTTAGTTAAATATTTGGTCAAAATTTGGTACAAAATTACAAAGGGGGCCAATAAACCAGGACGGAGGTCGTACGTCAATCACACACGGTTCCCAAAATTGGAACCGTGTGCAATGACTTTCATTTTGCCTGTTGCGTCAATCACACGATTGGCTCTAGCAAACCGTTGCCTCCGAAATTCTTTGTGGGACAGAAAACCCTCACCACCCAATTCAAAAAATAAAAAAGAAAACCCTCACCATCCCCACGTCACAAAAACCCTCACCCCGCCAACGACCCCCTCCGGCCCCCATTCACACCTGCACAAGCTCCTCCGCGTCTATGCATGGCACCGCCTATCGCAGCGGCAACCACTTAGCTTGATGCCTGCCGCCACCGCCAGGCTGCCGGCAAACCCCACCGCATTTCGCCACTTCTGCTTGCCGCCGCCTATCGCCATCGACTTTCTCGACGCTGCTCACGGTCGACTCAGCTTTGCTCGGTTGGGGAATCTGCCGTACTGAGGGTTCTTTCTGATGGACAACAAGGTAACTAATTTCATGAGATATTATCTCATCTCTTATCCCAGTTCATCTGCCTCCTTTAATCACTCAGCCAAAATCGCCTTGAATTCATTTTTATTCGAGCTAATTTGAGAGTTTTCTTTCATTCATAGAGTGTACAATGCGCGGACACACTAGGACTTTGCGGCCTCCGCCAGACATTCCATCTCACCGTACCAGATGACTTTAGGATGCGTGTGGTATGTTCAATCTCACCCTAAATCGGTTGGCATGGCCTACTTTCCTGAACATATACTAAATATTGCTACATTTGGATAAAAGGTGCCACATGCACCATATACATCAAAGGGTTGTTTCCCTCTTCTTTCTATATTAGGCAAATTAATGATGTATTGTTCATTTGATTATCTCATATTTCCATGACATCAAGTTTACCCTATCTGTTTAATTATAGATTTTTGTCCTTCGATTTCAACTGCTGTACAGTTCTTTCAATTTGGGCCCATATTTGCATGTTTCCATATTTTCTTTAACAATCCTACCATTTTTCTGCAATGCGTCCCTTGCTATGCAACAGAATTTGTAGTGCGCAATATTTCCCTTTACATAAATCAAGACCGCAGGGATGTCATACTGAACACAAACCATGGATTTACATATGTTTCTACTGTAAGACTTGATGAACGTGGTGACTCCTATTTTGGCACTGGCCTTTGGAAAGAAATTTCTAAGTTTTATGTACTGAAATCTGGCATTATAATTGCATTGCACATAAAAGAGCCTGGTCATGAGATATATGCTAACTTCCCCAACGATATCATCCATCCAGACTTTGTTTGAAGTAAGTTTTCTTTTCAAGTGTCTGCATATTGATTTACCAAGCAATATCAAATGAGTTGTGTAGTATTTAAGCAACTAATTGTTATTCTATTTTCTTACTATATTCCTACCTAATAACTTCTAGTTACCAATACACTTTTCTATTGCCCTGTTTTAACTAAATATTCCCTGTACTCCCACTTCTATCAGAAAGCGCCGCTGACAAGGAGACTCCAGAGGTGGAGAACGGGGCTGCCAACAAGTGGAGGCAGGACGAGCAAGAACCGCAAGCGACTCCAGCAGGCTTAGACTTCATCAGCAGCCTCCCTGATGATATGTTGACAGTCATCATCTCCCTCCTACCAATCAAATATGGGGTCTAGAACTACACTGATCTGATACCTTCTTCCCTTGGTCTGGGTAGGTAGGTTATGTAGGCTACAACTATTCATAGGTTGTTCGATCGCAAAAGGCCAAATAATCGATTACTAGTATCGTGGATAACCATCTTTTCCCGGCGGTGGCGCCCCCTATGGAACTCCACCCCTCTCGACCTCATAGACACCCACGAGCTCTGCCATGGCTATCGCAGAAGCTTGGATGTCCAAGATCCTCGGCAGTCACCTTGGCCCAACCAGAGGCCTTAGAATGGGCAAGTGCCGTTCCAACGGCAAGGACCGAGCCAAGCTTGACGACTGGTTCTGATCCTCCGCCCTAGATCAGCCCGAGGAGCTTGAGCGAGTCCTGGATTATGGGGTCCTCGGGTGTCCGGGCTGTGTAGCGTGGGCCGGACGGATGGGCCATGAAGATACAAGATAGAAGGCCTTCCCCCGTGTCCGGATGGGACTCTCTTTTGCGTGGATAGCAAGCTTGGCATCCGGACGTGTAGTTTGCTTTCTCTATAAACCGACTCTATACAACCCTAGGCCCCTCCGGTGTCTATATAAACCGGAGGGTTTAGTCCATAGTGGCTATCAGAATTTGCATAGGCTAGACAACTAGGGTTTAGCCATTACGATCTCGAGGTAGATCGAATCTTGTAACACCTATACCCATCAAAGTCAATCAAGCAGGAAGTAGGGTATTACCTCCATTAAGAGGGCCCGAACCTGGGTAAACACCGTGTCCCCTTGTCTCCTGTTACCTTCGATCCTCAGACGCACAGTTCGGGACCCCCTACCCGAGATCGGCCGGTTTTGACACTGACATTGGTGCTTTCATTGAGAGTTCCACTGTGTCGTGGATGACAGGATCGATGGATCGCCTTGTCATTAATGACAACATTACCTCTGGAAGGTCCCTAGCCCCGGGACAGGTCCTCCAGCTCGCCTGTTTCACCATGTGCGCCCGCGCGGCCGTTAAGCCAAAGGCAGCCCTCGAAATTGCTAAACATAGTCTTCGCATCGGCCTTGAATACCCCGAAATGATGGATCCAGCAGATGTGTCGTCCTTAAACGAGCTACTAAATCGCATTGCCGCCCTAGGAATTGCAACAGACTATGATCGGATTGGGCTTAAACCCGATCAGAGGGAAATCAGGTCCCCGCCGATCACCCATCTGGTAGCGGTGGTGGAGGAACAAGCCGAGAATACTTCTCCCCCTAAGTTAAGAACAAGCTATGTTCGGATTTCCGAGTCCTGCGAGCCGGATACCCATCTTCGGGAAGAGAACTCATGTCCTCTGAACATAAGACCGGGCGTTGAACCCAAAAGCCACCAGGACACTCCGGATCCTGGGCTGGTGACCTCAGAAACTCCGGATGCAATAGTGGGTCAGGGTTCGGATTTTAACCTGCCCACCCACCACAAGCAATATTCCCCAAGCAATTCAGGTCCTCCAGATGTATGCGACCTAATGTACATACGTCAGCAACCAGAGGAAACAGTCCATCACTTTTGGGCCAGATTCCTCCTTGTTAAAAACAAGATCAAAGATTGTTGCGACGATGACGCGGTTTCAGTATTTTGCCGCAACTGTACGGACGAGGGAATCCTTAACGCCCTCATCCGCCGCCGCATACTGCACTTTGCAGATTAGGCACAGGTCGTATAGAAGTACTGCGCAATCGAAAGCGCTTGGAAGGTCTAGACAGCTCGCTGGGAACCTCCTACCTTCAAGTAGCCCACCGGACGGACAAAAAGGATGCACCCTTACGGGGCACCTGATCATCATCCCATGGAGAAAAAAGTCAAGCCCTTCACGGGACACAGAACTGTCCTTGACGACCTGCTCGACAAACCCTATCAGATACATACGATGTCGAATACCGAACCAACACATAGCCTTCGGGCATGTTGGGTACTCCGGCAGGTGGCTAAGAGCGGCGAGGCCATCCTCACCAACATCACTCCAGAGAGGCACTCTTTGGAGGACGCCGATCTCAATGTCTTTACGGTCTTCGAGACCTTTTCTTCAAACAGTCGGCGCAAGAGGGCGCTCCGCGACCTCGCCGAAGTCAACCAAGTAGCCGCAATAAACCCTTGGAATGATATGGCAATAACCTTTGCTTCTGACGACGAACCAAGGGCCAGATTAGTCTGAGCACCTGCCGCCTTGGTCTTAAACCCAATTGTGGATGGTTTTAGGCTCACTAAGGTGCTCATGGACGGCGGCAGCAGACTCAACCTCATCTACGAGGACACGCTCAATAAAATGCAAATGGACAAGGGTCGCATCAAGAAAAGCGGCACCACCTTCCGAGGCATTATCCCCAGCCGAGAACCACGAAGTTCGGGGAAGATTAAACTCGACATCGTATTCGGCACGCAGAAGAACTACAGGTCCAAAGAGTTGCTCTTCCATGTGGCACCTTTCAATAGCGGATATCACTCCCTGTTGGGGTGAGACGCATTCACACGCTTTCAAGCCATACTCCATTACGGGTGCATGAAGCTTAAAATGCCAGGGCCTAACGGAGTTATCACTATCACTAGTGACCCGGATATCGCACTCCGCGCCAAAAACAAAACTGCATCTCTGGCCCTTGAGGCGCTATCCGAGGCCCTCACGGCCGAGGAGCTAAGCACTCTGCACTCCACGGTGGACAAGGACGATGTCATCCTCGACAAGAGGCCCAAATCAACTCCCTTCAAACCAGCAGACGAAATAGTCAAATTTCAAGTACACTCATCAGATCCTAACAAAACAGCAGCCATTGGAGCGCAGCTGGATCCAATGATCGATGCTGCTTTAAGAGTGTTCCTGTGCGAGAATTGGGACATCTTCGCCAGGCATCCTTTGGATATGCCAGGAATCCCACGCAGACTGGCCGAACACAGCCTCAACATAATAAAGGGGTTCAAACCAGTCAAGCAAACGCTGCGGCGATTTTCTGAACCCAAGCGACAAGCTATGGGGGAGGAGCTAGCCAAACTACTAGAAGCCGGGTTCATTAGAGAGATCAAACACCTGGACTGGCTAGCAAACCTGGTCATGGTGCCAAAGAAGGACAAATCCTGGCGCCTTTGTGTCGATTTCAAAGACCTTAACAAGGCCTGCCCTAAGGACCCCTTCCCGCTACCCCGCATTGACCAAATCATTGACACGACTGCCAGACACGATTCATTGTGCTTCCTTGACGCATACTCCAAATACCATCAAATCAAGATGAAGGAATCCGATCAGGCCGCAACGGCATTCATTACTCCGTATGGGCCTTTCTGCTTCAACACTATGCCTTTCGGACTCAAAAACGCCGGCGCCACTTACCAACGCATGATTCAAACATGCCTGGAAAAACAAATTGGCAAGACGGTGGAGGCGTACATAGATGATGTAGTCATCACAACTAAACATGTCGACTCATTGGTGGACGACTTACGCCTTACATTTGACAACCTCCGAACATATGACATAGGGCTCAATCCGGAAAAATGCGTTTTCGGTGTTCCGGCCGGAAAGCTCCTCGGGTTCATTGTTTCGAATAGAGGAATCGAAGCAAATCCAGCCAAAATCCGGGCCCTGTCACAATTGGCAATGCCAACAGACCTAAAGCAGGTCCAAAAACTAGCGGGGTGCGTGGCAGCTTTGAGCCGCTTTATCTCTAGATTGGGAGAAAAGGCACTACCACTTTACCGCCTGCTCCGACGTACCAACCACTTTGAGTGGACGGATGCGGCAATAGCCGGATTGGAAGAAATAAAAACTTTGTTAGCAAGCAACCCAATCCTTGCTGCACCAAACGTCGGCGAACCTATGTTGCTCTACATATCGGCAACTCACCAGGTGGTAAGCGCTATGCTCGTCGTCGAATGAGAGGAAGAGGTACACAAATTCCCACTCCAAAAACAAGTATACTATGTATCGGCGGTCCTTACACCATGCAAATCCCGATACCCGCACTATCAAAAGATAGCGTATGCGGTCTTCATGGCATCTCGAAAGCTGCGGCACTACTTTCATGAGTGCTCGATCATGGTGGCTTCCGAAGTACCACCCAATGACATCATAAACAATCGAGACGCCAACGGCCGCATTGCCAAATGGGCTATCGAGCTCTTACCATTTGAAATAACATACAAGCCACGCTGAGCTATTAAATCCCAGGTGTTAACCGACTTTGTTGCTGAATGGACAAAAGCCGAACTCCCTAAAGAGTACAACACATACTTCAACTTGGTGATGTACTTCGACAACTCTAAAATGTTAGCCGGATTGGGGGCTGGTGTCATCCTAACATCCCCTACAGGGACACAGTCTGTTATGTATTACAAATCATGTATACGGACTCCAATAACGCGGCCGAATATGAGGCACTACTGCATGGTCTCTGGATGGCCGTTTCTATGGGCATACAACGCCTCGAGGTGCGCGGGGATTCGAACCTCGCGATATCTCAAATAAATGGAGAATTAGATGCAAAAGATCCAAAGATGGCAGCCTATCACAATGCCGTACTCAAAATAGCAGCTCGGTTTGAGGGGACCGAGTTTCATCATGTGGCTCAAGACAGTAATCAAGCAGCGGACATCCTTGCTCCAATGGGCGCTAAACGCGACCCCGTCCCACCTAACACCTTTGTGGAAAGGCTTTTCAAGCCATCTGTGGTATGGCAGGAAGAGAGCGGAAATACCAGTCCAACGCTGATCATACCCCCGGATGCCGAACATGATTCAGATATCATCGGGGGCTCGAAAACCGAACCAACGCCTTCCGCCCATGTAATCATGGCGGTAATCGCTCCATGGACTGAATCCTTCTTAGCCTACCTTAATAGGCAGGAGCTCCCTGATGACCAAAACGAGGCCCGTCGCATAGTTCGACGTTCTAAAGCCTACAAAGTTCACGAAGGAGAACTCTACAAGAAAAGCACTACTGGGAGTTCTTCAAAGATGTATCTCCGAAGAGGAGGGGCGACAACTCTTGGCTGAAATACATGCTGGCCTTGGCGGCCATCACCCCGCAGCTCGGGCCCTCATAAGCAAGGCCTTCCGTACAGGTTTCTTCTGGCCCACGGCCCGAGCAGATGCAGAGGCCCTTGTACAGCGCTGTGTCGGATCCAGCTTTTTGCCAATCAAAGCCATATGCCGCCCACCGCCCTAAGAACAATCCCCATTACCTGGCCCTTTGCGGTCTGGGGGCTATACATGGCCGGACCCCTTAAAGGGGCAAACCATAAGAAAAATATTTACTGGTTATGGTAGATAAATTCACTAAGTGGACAGAGGCCAAACCAGTAAAAATGGATGAAGCCAGACCGGTGATAGATTTTATATCCGGTGTCGTACACCGTTATGCTGTCCTGCACAACATTATTACTGCAATGGCTCTAACTTCACAGCTGATGAGGTGAAAAATTGGTGTGCTAACCTGGGCATCAAGCTCGATTACGCCTCCGTATATCACCCTCAAACAAACGGTCAGGTCGAACGGGCTAATGGCCTGATAATGAGCGGCATCAAACCCAGGCTAGTGTGATCCCTAAAGGAGTCGGATAAACACTGGGTCGAGGAACTCGATTCCGTACTCTAGGGGCTGCGGACCACACCCAATCGCACGACCGGATACACACCATTCTTCATGGTGTACGTCGCAGAGGCTGTCTTGCCCTGCGACATTGTTCATGACTCACCTCGAGTGTGCATGTGTGAAGAGAGAGAGGCCGAGCTCGATCGGCAGGATGACTTAGATGGCCTGGACTAGGAGCGCAATGTCGCAAAAGCCCGTTCCGCATTCTATCAACAACAAGCTCGGAGATACCAAAGCAGAGAAGTGCAGGCAAAGACTTATAACGTCAATGAGCTTGTTTTACGCCTCCTAGAGAAGAAAAAGGACAAACTCAAACCAAAATGGGAAGGTCCCTTCATTATAGATGAAGTTCTCACTGGAGGAGCCTACCGCCTTCGCAATGCATCGGATAATCGCTTAGAGCCGAACCCTTGGAACGCTGCCCGGCTCCGAAGATTCTACGCATAGGTCCGGCCATGCTTCTTATTCGTTCTTTTGTCTCCTTTTCAAATTTTTTCCTTTTTTTTCTTTTATACGTTTCCCATGGTGTGTTCGGATAAGCCGAACACTTGAGGGGTACACATCCTTAAATGTACACACCCCACCATGACTGGGGGCTTCTGTAAGTAGAAGCTTATTATTATATCAAGCCTAGAGCTCACAATATATGTGTCGTTTGCGGATATACATCCTTTTTGGCATTATATCCACCTCTATGACTTAAGTTTTTGCCAAGCTGGGTTGCCTTGCTCCTATGCTTATGCCCTATGTTCCCGATTGTTCGACTAGGGCATAAAGGGAGCACCTCTGCGATTGTTACAACTGGGTTATCCGGATATGTACCTCAGACGGGTGAAGCCGAAAGCTAGCGTTCTTAAGAGAATAATTGGTCGGCACTAAAATGACAGATTGTTGCCATATTGCGACCATTTTAAGCACTGCGAGACAGTTTTTCCGTATTACGGACCACACACCCCGGCACGTGTAATCATAATACGCCGACCCAAGGAAAGGAACCCTTAACGGAACTATTTTCCTTGGAAGATGTTTCTTACATACGTAATATAACATACATCCCAAACATGAATTTTTGTCCGTTCGAGCACAATGACTGTGTTGCCTGGTTTCCGGATAGATACTTCCTTTTGTCTTAAGTATCCGGAAACACTCCACCATTTTGGTCCGGAGGTTAAAGCCGAAAGCCTGCGAAGACAAAATCATTTCATATGTTCGGATCAAACCAAAGGTTGCTCATAAATGTACATTGATACATTAGGCCAAAAACCTATTCCTTATCTATTCCGTCTATAAGGCTATCTAATCTACAGTCTTCCCGCAAATATTTCACAGCAATCATTACTTGATCATAGACCATTTAAAGGGATTTCCGTCCCATCTGGTACCTGTGGTCCTACTCGAGCCATATGATTCGGTCCAGTTTAGTGAAGTGTGTCTTCACCATGTGTAACGCCCACGATGCGGCTATATCTCCCACGTGTCGAGGCACGACTTAGAGGCATAACCGCATAGTGGTTTTGTCGCAAGAAGGGTCATCTTCACACAATCCCATGTAATGAACAAGAATGGGATAAAGAGTTGGCTTACAATCGCCACTTCACACAATACATAAATATCATTCAAACATCATCCAAAATACAATCATATAGACCGACTACGGTCAAAATCCAGATGAAAATAAGACAACCCCAAATGCTAGATCCCCGATCGTCCCAACTGGGCTCCACTACTGATCATCAGGAAAAGACACATAGTAACGACCACGTTCCTCGTCGAACTCCCACTTGAGATCGACGCCATCATCTGCACTGGCATCGTCGGCACCTGCAACTATTTTGGTAGAATCTGTGAGTCACGGGGACTCAGCAATCTCACACCCGCAAGATCAAGACTATTTAAGCTTGTAGGAAAAGGTGGAGCAAAGAGGTGGAGCTGCAGCGGCAAAAGCATGTATGGTGGCTACATTGCGCAAATGAGAGCGAGAAGAGAAGCAATGGAACGGACGTCATCTAACAATGACCAAGAAGAGGTCCTGAACACCTACTTACGTCATACATAACACAAACCGTGTTCACTTCCCGGACTCCGCCGAGAAGAGACTATCACGGCTACACACGCACTTGGTGTATTTTAATTGGGTCAAGTGACAAGTTATCTACAACCGGACATTAACAAATTCCCATCTGCCTCATAACCGCGGGCACGGCTTTCGAAAGATAATACCCTGCAGGGGTGTCCCAACTTAGCCCATCATAAGCTCTCACGGTCAATGAAGGATAAACCTTCTCCCGGAAAGACCCGATCAGTCTCGGAATCCCGGTTTACAAGACATCTCGACAATGGTTAAACAAGACCAGCAAAGCCGCCCGGATGTGCCGACAAATCCCGATAGGAGCTGCACATATCTCGTTCTCAGGGCACACCGGATGAACACTACGTACAGCTAAAACCAATCCTCGAGTTTCCCCAAGGTGGCGCTGCAAGTGGCTCTAGTTTGGACCAGCACTCAGAGGAACACTGGCCCGGGGGTTTAAAATAAAGATGACCCTCGGGCTCTAGAAAACCCGGGGGAAAAGGTATAGGTCACAAATGGTAAAACCAAGGTTGGGCCTTGCTGGAGGAGTTTTATTCAAGGCGAACTGTCAAGGGGGTCCCATAAATCACCCGACCGCGTAAGGAACGCAAACTCAAGGAACATAATCCCGGTATAACAGTAACTAGGGCGGCAAGAGTAGAACAAAACACCAGGCATAAGGCCGAGCCTTCCACCCTTTACCAAAATATATAGATGCATTAATTAAATAAGAGATATTGTGATATCCCAACATATCCATGTTCCGACATGGAACAAACTTCAACTTCACCTGCAACTAGCAACGCTATAAGAGGGGCTGAGCAAAAGCGGTAACGTAGCCAAACAACGGTTTGCTAGGAGAGGATGGTTAGGGGCTGACATGGCTAAAATAGGAGACATGATATAGCAAGTGATAGGTAGCGGAGCATGGCAATAGAGCGAACAACTAGCATAGCAAAGATAGAAGTGATTTCGAGGGGTGGTCATCTTGCTTGCAAGATTCTCAGAGTTGTCGAAAGCTTGATCCTCGTAAGCGTACTCGACAGGTTCCTCGTTCACGAACTCGTCTCCCGGCTCTACCCAAGACAAGAACACAAACAAACGGAACCACAATCAACAACGAGAAATGCACAAGCAATATGATGCAAAACATGTATGATATGCAAGATATGATATGCGATGCGTATGCGTGCTCCGGAAGGAAAATGATGAACATGGCAGTAACTTGGCAAACCAAGCATGCCACTGGAAAGATGAGATGATTTCGGTCGAAATCGATATAAAGATCACCGGAATCGGATGCACGGTTTGCAAATGGCGAGCAAAACAAGAATGACACTAATCTGCGAAAAACAGCAAGATATCACTTAAAATACAACAAGTAACAAAGCTACAGCACCCCAACATAGCAACAAAGCACATGGAAATAATCTACAGGAGATGCTTGACAAAAGATGAACAATGAGCTACGGCTAGTTCACAACATATCAAGCTCAAACAAGCATGACAAAAGTGCAAAAGATTACAGGTTCACAGACTTAGTGAAAAACTGGACATGGCAGAAATCATCATCAGGTAGCAATGTTCAGAGCATGAAATCAACATACTACAGGAACTTAACATAGCAAAACAAGGCATGGTAGTGTTCTACTGGATGCACATGACAAAAGTCCCTTACTGACCATAAGCCAAAAAGGAACATAAGATATGATGGCAAGCATGTAAACATAGCAAGTTCCGTTATCAGGTTACAGACTTAGCAGAAAACAGAGCATGGCAGAAATATAAATATGTAGGCCTCTTTGCGGGCTTTATGCACTCACTACAGAGCAATTCATGACAAACAAAGCATACCTACAGCAAGATGGAATGTTTATGAAGCTATCCATGGCAAGAACAATTACATAGCATGTATGGATCAACTACAATAAGCTTGGCAAGATTGCAAATCATGTCAAGAATCTGCCAGAAATATTTTATAGCAAAATTAGAGCAAGATTGAGTCATGTTATGGTACTCTAAAATTGCAAACAATTGCAGAAATGGATCAATTACAACAATAGCTACAAAACATCCTTACGTAACATCTCCCAAATATGCATGGATCTCTCTGTAGCATCAAGTTTACATGGCAACAAAATTACAGCAGACAAGGACTTAGAGAAATCACCAAGTCCCTGAAATCAGAAATATTACGGGGCCTACTTTGCATGCTTGTGCTAGTCACCACAAAGATCACAAAAATACATGGACTACACCACTAGAAATATGGAATGGCATACTTCAAAACACATGTAGAGCTCATGCTCAAAAGATGCACAGATTAAATGATACAAAAATGACAAATCTCCAAGTTCTGACAAGAACCAGAGATTAACAGCAACTAGCCCTCTTCCAACGAAGATTTTGGGCATCAAGATGACCTCTAATGAAAATGGTGCAACTGAACAAAATGAAGAGCATCACGAGACGAACAATTTGACATATTACACGCACGAATCGGAGCTACATGCACAAAGTTATCGCATCAGGAACAGGAGCACTTGCTGATAAAAATCTGGGACTTAGGAAAAAAACGGACGCGAGGGGGAAGGTCAACGGGACTGTACCAGATCGGTTCGAGCGACTCGCTCGAGCCCGAGGCCGACGGCGACGGCGAGGCTGGGGCCGGCGGGCCTGGCCGGAGGAGGAGAAGGGCGAGGCGGTGGCGCCGGTCGCCGGGGAAGGGGCGCCGGCCGG